>NC_135807.1:52449877-52562700 GCF_964213995.1 Mustelus asterias | reverse complement strand
TTTGTGTTGCTGGCACAGACCAATTTCAACCCTGCATTCTTCCTACTAGAAAACGCACTCTGAGAAAAGAGTGAATAAGAAACAGGGCAGAATTCTCCCATCTGGGAGTAGGTCCCATGGCAGGGGCGGCAACATGGCATGATTCCTGCTGCGGAGACCAGCAACTACCTCATTAATTATGCACCGGGAGGGGTTTAACGCCCTATTCTATGGCAGGGCAAGCATGATGGCATGAGTTCCACCATATATCTGGGTGCCACACTGAAGAGGCACCCAACATCACTGACCGACCATTGGAGAAAAAAGATGGACCTCTTGAGAAAGAAGGTGGATCTCCAGGAACACGGTGAGTCTGGAAGATGGACTTCCCCGGTGACAGTGAAGCTGGAGAATCTAGCTGATAGATGCCCTCACCACTACATGCAATGGTGTTCCAGGCATCGTTCTCTATGCTGAACTCCAGAGGCAGCCCCAGGCATTGTGCAGGTGAGTCCCGACTTCTGCACGCCATGATGTTCTAGACTTATTCTGGACCAGTGTATTTTCCTGCTGATGTTGCAGAGAATTAGAAGTTCTCCGGGGGAATATTCCGTTTGGGCCTTCATCTGCATCCCATTAACAGGATGCAAATCAGTTTTACCCTGGCATCCAGTGGATTTCCCCATCTGCCATAGTGAGCACCAACGGAAGATCCCATGGGAATTTCATACCAATGTGAAACCAATGGTTGGACTCCACCGAATTCTCTCCCCCCCCCCCCCCCCATGCCCACCATTGAACCCGCTGATGGGGCCATGAGAGAACTCCACCCACAGTCTTATTCTAAAAACGTTGCCATTAAATAAGAAGAGAGGATTTTATTAGAATGAATGGCTGTCAGCTATTATTTGGAATAAAACAAACGGCAATTCTTATCAGACCTGATAGTGAAAGCATCAAATGAAATTTTAAAATACCAAGAGATCTCAGTATTGCAATAATCACATTGAGTTTTCCTCATGAACTTTTTAATAAAAATCATTCTTGTAAAATGAAGTTTGCATTTCCAGCCTATTACACCTCCCCCACCTCCTTCCCGCCTCATGTAAATACAGGGGCCAATGAGTGACAAGTCGATGAACATCTCAAGGCTTATTTTAACTACTATCCTACAATAGGCTCCCTGTCTCGTGTTCTAAAGTCAAATAAAAAGGAGATTTTACAGGCTGACATGCCACACTTCTGAATGTTTTCATATATTTGTGGGCGTAGTAAGAATGTGAAACTTGCCACCACAGGGAGTGGTTGAAGTGAATAGAATAGGCGCATTTAAGGAAAAGTTAAACAAGCTAATGAGAGAGAATGGGACAGATGGCTACAATGGTAGATTTAGATCAGGAAAGATGGGAGGAGATTCAAGTAGAGCAAAATGCTGGCATGGACTGAATGGACTGAATGTCCTGCCTTTTATCCACAATAAAATAATCCTTGAAGACACTTTGAGGCTTTTCCAATTCTGATTGTCATCTTTTATTTTCTTTTATCTGACTGTAAAGGAACATGAAGTCATGTTCAGTGAAATTCTAATATTAAACAAATGAACTTTACTTCACAAGGTTGGATGACCATCCATTGCATTTCCAGTTATCTTCAATGTCTTTTTTAAGCTTATTTATTAGCGTCACAAGTAGGCTTACATTAACACTGCAATTAAGTTACTGTGAAAGTCCTCTAGTTGCCACACTCTGGCACCTGTTCAGGTACACTGGGGGAGAATTTACCATGGCCAATGCACCTAACCAGCACATCTTTTGAACTGTGGCAGGAAACCAGAGCACCTGGAGGAAACCCACGCAGACTTGGGGAGAATGTGCAGACTGTGCACAGTTACCCAAGCCAAGAATTGAACCTGGGTCCCTGGCGCTGTGGGGCAGCAGTGCTAACCACTGTGCCACCATGCCGCCCACGGCTGTTGGCTAGGGCTGCAACAAATAGACCCAACAAGTATGCTGTAGATTTTCTATACCCCGCTCACTGTGGCAACAAAATGTAGCTGAAGCCAAATCTTCGGAAAAATATAAACAATAGCTCTTCCCAGTTCACTTCAATCTAATGCTGTAAATTTCATTCTTTAATTATTACAATTGTTTTTGATGAAACGCATAATCAATACATGGTATCAGAGAATCCCTACAGTGCAGGAGGCCATTCGGCCCATCGAGTCTGCATGACCACAATCCCACCCAGCCCCTATTCCCCACATACTAACCCCCCATACTTACCCTGCTAATCCCCCTGACACTAGGGTCAATTTAGCATAGCCAATCAACCTTACCCGCACATCTGTGCAAGGGACTAAATATAAACGTACCTCCATTTTGGTGGGCGGAGTTCAATTTGCAGCATACCTGCTTTGCTTGCACTGGAGGTAGGCAACACGTCGGTTTGGTGCTCCTACCTCATTGGTGTGATTATAGCCTGGGGCTAAGCCACCTTCTCACTGCTAGCTGCCTTTTCACGCTGCTGGAAGCCACAGCACGCAAAAGCCAATCATCATTTGCTGACAGCAAGTGGTGCAGTCAGACTGCTCTTCTTAAAGGAAAGTTGCACTGAAAAACATTGCTGTAATTGAAATGAGACAAAGTCCCATGGCGGTGGCAGAAATGTGGAATGTTTCCCACTGCGGACCCGGAGGAAAAGCACACGAAATCTTCATCCGACCTCATTAATTATGCAACAGGGTGTTTTGTGCCATATCAGGCAAGGCTTGATGGCACATAGTCCGCCATCCTATCCAGGTGCCATATTGAAAAGGCGCACAGCATCACTGGCTCACTATTGAAGAAAGAAGATGGACCCCCAGAAAATGAAGATGGAGCTCTGGGAGCACCTTGAGGCTGGTGGATGGACCTCCTGTGAAAGAGGATGGATCTCTCAGAACATTCTGAGGCTGGAATACGGACCTCCTCCAGGGCTGTGAATCTGAAGGATTCACCTGTTGATGCTCTCAACCCTCCCCACGATGTTGGGGTCCAGGTTTGCCAATGGCCTTCATCCCAAACTCTGGAAGCAGCCCCACGCATTGTTCAGATGAGCCCTGACATCTGCACACCATGTTGTTCTTGGCATGTTCTGCACTGGCGTGCATTCCCACTGGCATCACGGAGAATTAGGCATGGGGCAAGTTCCCAGTCGGGCCTACACCTGCATCCCATTAGCGAGATGCAAATCAGTTTCATGCCGGCCTCCAGAGGGTTTCCCAATCACCATGGCGGGCATCAGCGGAAGATTCAATGGGAAATTCACGCTGGGGTGAAAACCAAGAGGATTTTTGAGCCTCTGGCTGAAATCTCCCTTCACGCATGCCATTGGACCCATCGCTGACAGGGGTTTGGGGGAATTCCGCTCAAAGTCTTCGCTTTGAAGTGGATTTGTAGAACAAACTGTTGCAGAAAGAGAAGGCTCTAGTCTGCATTATCCTTTCACTGCAAACCCTGGAAGGTCAGCCAATCTCACATAGAATACACTTTGTTGGACAAACCCCTCTCATGAGGACTTGTATGAAGACGATCCAAAAGGAAGGTCTAGCAATCCTATGGACAATGTCAGAAAGCTAACGCCATTACCCCAGAAAAAGGCAAGATACCCTGTGCATCCGTACCATCTCATAATGGTAAAGTTATACAAATTATAAAAACATCAGTAACTACAAGAATATAGACTTTAATTTATTCTGTAGACTAGTCATCCACTGCGATTAACTTGTGAATTCTAATCCTTTGAATCATAGCACAAATATATTAACACTAATCTCAGCTGAAAATTTATCATAAACTAGTTAATGCTTAATTACTGGAACAACCAAACTCTCTTCGAAGATTATGTTTTTTTTGCCAATTAACTCTACGAATGTTCAAGTGCTGCCAAATCTGATTTAAAGTTAATAAGCTACTCACTGTTTATGACTTTGTTGTCTGGCCTCTTTGGTAATTGACGGCAAGGGATTGGTTCATTAGCTCAATAGTTGGCTTTAATCCCAAGGTCGGTAGTAATGTTAATATCATCTGAACTGGTTGATGTAAGTCTATGTTCAGTGAGCCACATTTGGCCATCATTGACTTTGAGGCATAGCCGAGGTGATAAACTCTAGAGGAGTTCCTAGACGAGGTGCTCAAATGGAAGATTAAGGATTAATCTCGTACCTTTGATAAATATTCTTGTCAGGGTATCGATGCCAGCATTTTTACAACTTTGAGACTGAGAATGATAGCAGATTGAAAGCTTTATGAGGGCACGAGGAATGAGATTCAGTGTCTACTGTGATAGAGTTGGTGAGGAGCAAGCAGTTGATGAAATATCCACCTTGCCGCTGAATTATCCGCAGCAAACGTGCATTACATATAGAGTCTCTTTTAACATATCTGAGTAACAAGACTGTGATCAAGAAGCTGCTTTTCAATTCATGAGATCAAAGAATTGACTTGAAATAGTTAAACACGGGCCCTCTGTTACAGGGTGGACTGGTGGCTGGGCTGGCAAAGGGGAGGGTGGAGCATGTGGGGGGAGAGTTGGTCCTCCCTTTCGGGTCACTGATGCCAATCAGTGCCCCCACCCCTCCCCGATACTCCCCTAACTCCATCCCCCACAGTTTAGCTGTTAAATATCTCTGGGGCGAGACAAGCACTTTTACATTGGGTGGGATTGGTTGGTGGGGTGGGTACGAATCCCGCCCCAGCATAAAATTGAGGCCAAAGCCTCCAAGTTGAAAAGTGACTATTTCTACAGGAAATTCACTATTTTATCTCATTCCACTCACCAATCTGCTTTTGTTCAGGAATAGAGCACAGCAATGTTCAATCTATGAAGTGCTGGATCACAACATGAGAAAAAACTGGTTATTAGGAAGTTGTTCAGCGTGATTGCTTTGTTAATATGAGTTTGGAGGTTGAGTCAGGGAAGGATGCGCAAAGCATCTCGGGACTGCGGGTTGAGTCAGGGCTGGGATCAGGGATCCCGAGTCGTTCTGCCTACAGTTCCCAAATATGGGTTGAAGCTCGTGCAGGGAGGGGTGTGGGTCAGGAGGTTAAGAGCAGCAGTGATGGGTGGAGTGAGGAAACAAAGTGGGAGTGGTCATCACGTCCTTTAATAGGGGTAAGGAGGAGTATTCCTCCTCCTCCCGGATCCACACTGAGGTAAATTACTTACCTTGTTGTTGGCAGACCTTCCATGGTGCTGGTTTCCCAAGTGCAACGCACTCCTTTTTTCTTCAATTTCAGTCTTCAAATATGAATTAATTTAGCAACCTTCAGTTCTGCAATGCAGCCTCCCTTTATGTGGAATGATTGCTGTTACAAGATGAAGATTAGCTGCTACACATGCTAATGTCACATGCTACACAGAATCGCTACAGTGCAGAAAGAGGCCATTCAGCCCATCAAGTCTGCACCTACTCTCCGAAAGAGCATCCCAGCCAGGCCCTTCCCTCCTCCCTATCCCCGTAACCCCACGCATTTGCCATGGCTGATCCACCTAACCTACCCATCTTTGGACTGTGGGAGGGAACCGACGCACCCGGAGGAAACACACGGAGAGAACGTGCAAACTCCACACAGTCACCCAAGGCCGGAATTGAACCCGGGTCTCTGGTGCTGTGAGGCAGCAGCGCTAACCACAGTGCCACCGTACCGCCCCTAGATTATCTGTCATATGTGCAACCAGCATCATAGGTCATGCTGGGCTGCACACCACAATCATTCAAATGAGGAAGCAGCTCCAAATTTATGTGTTGTTTGCCTTTACTGGAATCAAGTTGGACAGGTTGCAAATCACAATCCTCCTGTCTGAGAAAATGGACAATAGAATTTTTCACCCTCTTATTTCTTTAACACACTTCAAGGCATTAATTATGTTCATTAAAAATTACATTACCTCTCTGTAGCACCCTGCAGTGCTATGCTAATAATATTCAAAATCCTATTACTTGGTTTGAAAAATTAATCCAAATTAATTCAGAAAATTCGTGTACCTATACCATGGTCATCTTAGTTTCTCAATGTAATTCAGAACAGATTCCTGTTGAGATATTGTGAACAGATGGTTTGAAGAAGGAAACCTTGCTTTCAGCTTCAAAACAATTGATAGTGTTCATTGAGAAAAGGAGCTACTGAGCACCAACTGTTCAGCAGCAATAATTTTCACAGAGTGCTTACACTGGGAAATCAAAATGAAATGCGGTCTTCCCAAGTAGCGAAACCTTGACAATTTTATCCCTCATCTCCCTCAGGATTCTAGAATATATCTCATCAGGTGCTTTGTGTGCTAACTTATCTCAAATTTCCTTTCTCGGTCATAATATCACTCACCATGTTCACAACCCCTTAAGGATTCAATTCCGTTGATATCCTTCTCTTTAGTAAAGACTCTTATTAAATGCCATTTCATGAACATCATTGCAAATGTGAAAATCACCTCCTCTCAGTGTCCTTTTTTAAAAAGACTTTTGACTCAGTTTATGCAGTTTATGCAGGCAGCATGGTGGCACAGTGGTTAGCACTGCCGCCTCACAGCACCAGGGACCTGGATTCAATTCCCAGCTTGGGTCATTGTCTGTGCAGAGTCTGCACAATCTCCCTGTGTCTGCGTGAGTTTCCTCCGGGTGCTCTGGTTTCCTCCCACAGTCCAAAGATGTGCAGGTTAGGTGAATTGGCCATGCTAAATTCTCCCTCAGTGTCCCTGAACATGCGCCAGAGTATGGCAACGAGGGAATTTTCAAAACACCTTCATCACAATGTGAATGTAAGCCTACTTGTTATTAATAAATAAACTTTTTTTAATATTCCATTTCATTTTTAAAAAAAATTAAAATACTCTCTTAAATTTCTCTGTCCTCATCTTAATTGTTTAATATTATTTCCTCAAATTCCCCTTTAACTTTTTCATCATCGTCATAGTAGTTGTCCAATTTTAGTTGGCTTTGAACATCTTTCTTTACGTGTGACATCCTAAACATGGAATGTTCCTTGATCATATGGCAAGGCTATTTCATAACTTATCAAAATACAATCTTGGTTTTCTTCAAAGCACGCTACAGTCGAGACTCCTTTTAAGCCTGAGCATTTTGATGAGTAGGTATGTTATGTCTAAGTTTCCTTCCAGATGAAACATTTCTGCCTTGAAACTAATTTCTTTCTTTCGATATTGGCAACTGGATGTCAGATGGATGAATCACTACAGTTCAGTACTGTCGCTTGACTCACATCATTCTCAGCTGCAATGTCTTATATTTCTCACTCAGCCATAAATACCAAGATTGACTGTATTGGTTTGGCAGAACCCCCAGTGGCAGCGCGGCTGTGCACCCTTATTCTACAAGCTCAGATGGTGTGGCACAGTTTTTTTTTTAATGGACATCAAGCAGCATAAATTAATTCTTATA
The DNA here is from genome assembly GCF_964213995.1 of Mustelus asterias. Classification (NCBI taxonomy): domain Eukaryota; kingdom Metazoa; phylum Chordata; class Chondrichthyes; order Carcharhiniformes; family Triakidae; genus Mustelus; species Mustelus asterias. The sequence goes on along the minus strand of NC_135807.1, from coordinate 52,555,286 downwards.
GTTTTATTAGAACAAAGCAAACAAAACAGCACTTGAATGTGAGGGCCATAAGCCATTCAAAACAAACCTTGATGTTTCTCTTCTACTATGCCAGATTTTTCACTATGATCTGAGAAATGTTGAGATCCTGCAGGCGCAGTATGGACATTTACTTGTCTGATAAGTCATATAGATCAAGGATTCACCATTTATTCTCATCATCTTGTCAGATGAAACCACTGTTTGCATGAAATTGTTATAAATGTAGATATTAATTTTCACTTCATAATTCAATGTTTTATAGTCATGAGCATGCCGTCTCTGTAACTGCTAATTTGCATTATCCCAGATTTAAATTTAGTGTCTGCTATTCGCCTCTGTTAAAGGCAATTGACTGTATCTTTAACTATGAATTCTAGCTTTGACTGCACACAGGTTCCCGGACAATCAGTGGATGTACAGAGTAACAGTGATCTGCTGCACCTCGCATAACACAGTACAGAAGGTGCAGGTGGAGAAAGGCAATGATTACATTGAATGAGGAGGAGTGAGGGGAGCAAGAGGAGAAGTTTTATATGGCCAGCGTCCCTGCAGTTACTCAATTAGCTGCCAGGAACAATATCAATGAGGAATGCTGCGCAGGCCATGCAGGTAACAGCCAACTACACTGTCTACCCATGGGGAATTGATGTAATCTGTACCGTACTGCTCTGAAGTGGTGCTGCATGAACAGATTTTATGGACACGAGGGGGGTTAATCTAAACAGCACTAATTTCTCCTCGCACAACCCGTCCGTAAACAGAAAAGTGTTTTCATTTGTTTTCCCATTAATACGCAGTGGCATTTTTCCCAACCGTTCAGTTTTGGTTTGATCCAATTTCTATTAATAACCTCACGGCAAACCTGAGTTAGGATGAACTCAAAGGATTAGTTTATTTGTACACACTCAAATGTTAAAGTTAAAGTTTATTTATTAGTCACAAGTAAGGCTTACATTAAGATTGCAATGAAGTTACTGTGAAATTCCCCTAATTGCCACAGTCTGGGGCCTGTTCGGGTCAATGCGCCTAACCAGCATGTCTTTCAGAATGTGGGAGGAAACCGAAGCATCCAGAGGAAACCCATGCAGACACGGGGAGAATGTGCAGACTCCACACTCCAAGCCGGGAATCAAACCTGGGTCCCTGGCGTTGTGAGGCAGCAGCACTAACCACTGTGCCACCGTGTCGCCCGTAGGAGGGTGGTCACAACATTGACTCCTTTGCATTCAGACAGTAAGAGAGAGAGAGAAAAGACAGATTTGCAGTGCTGGGACCACAGAGCAAAAAAATATTGTTTCACCTGGGTCCAGAATCCAGGATCAATGTCCAACGAGGTATTCCTTCATAGAGTTTGACAGGCTTAATATCTATGCTCTATAATTCACTTTTCCGGTGGAATTGACTTCACACAATGAGATGGGCACGCAGAGATGAGGCAAGGGTACAGAAATTCCAGCCGAAGCAGCGTAGCTGGGACTAGGGTTCAATTCGGGTAGAGACCCTTTTCTGTGAGGCTGCTTGTAATATGGTAAACAACAGACTGAGTTTGCTGTACAGCAAGGCAATATAACTGATTCCACCAGCTAGAGGTTCATGTCACGACCCTCTCCTCTCCGCATTGTCTTTGACAAGAGATGTGTATCCCTTGTCTTGGTCCCAAGGATGGTCATACATCCCAACCTTAAGAATTGACAGGAAGATTGCAGACACTTTGACCTTTCAGATCAGTAAACCCCGGTTGGCGAAACTGGGTTGTGAAATGTAGAAGGCCTTTGATTAGCTCTCCTTCAAGTTGGTGTGTGCAGCCCACAGTCATTAGTGTCCCTTCAGGGATCATAAAATGCCTACAGCGCAGAAGGAGGCCATTCAGCCCAACGAGTCTGCTCCGACTTCCGACTTACCCAGGCGCTATCCCCGTAACCCCACCTGAATATCTCTGGATTGTGGGAGGAAACTGGAGCACCTGGGGGAAACTCCACACAGACAGTGACTGAAGGCCGGAATTGAACCTGGGTCCCTGTGGCTGTGAGGCAGCAGTGCTAACCACTGTGCCACCGAGGTGGAAGTTTCTTCGATGCTGTCAGATTGCTCTTTTTGTTCGAGGGTCAAAGACAGACATAGTTTCAGTTATTTGAATTTTTGAAATGATCTTTGTCTATTTTTTATAACAATTTACAAATAGTCATGAGGATATATAGACAGTGTGAGGTCTCAGACCCCTCACACATGTCTTCTGACAGCACACCTTACTGAACAGGGCAACAAAGTGGTTTTAGATTCAAAAGCCTCACAATTTTCTGCAGCCTGGAGGAAGGTGACAAAGTAAAGTTTGAGTTGCAATAACTACTTTAAGGACCCCATGCACCCCGGCCATACTCTTTCCCACCTTCTTCCGTCGGGAAAAAGATACAAAAGTCTGAGGGCATGTACTCAAGAACAATTTCTTCCGTGCTACCATCAGACTTTTGAATGGACCTACTTATATTAAGCTGATCTTTCTCTACACCCTAGCTATGACTGTAACAGTATATTCTGCACCTTCTCCTTTCCTTCTCTCCTATGTACTCTATGAATGGTATGCTTTGTCTGTGTAGCTCGCAAGAAACAACACTTTTCACTGTATACCAATACATGTGACAATACTAAATCGAACCAAAACCACTGTGTAATCTGCCTCACAAGACAAATCAGAGAATCCGCACATCACTAAATCTTTAAGCATTATCTTGTCGAACTAATTAAAGAATTAGTTCTAAAATATAGAAGAACCATTAATTTTATTCAGACCCTGTATATTTTTATTGAATGTTGTAAAATATTCTATAAGGAATTGTTTATTGTTATATTTATATGTGCATTTGTTAAACAATCTGAATTATTGCATTATCCTGATCACAGGTCATTTTTTTCTCATTCCTTCGTGGGGCACGGGCGTCGCTGGCTGGCCAGCATTTATTGCCCATCCCTAGTTTCCCTTGGAGGGCAGTTGAAACTCAACCACAATGCTGTAGGTCTGGAGTTACATGTAGGCCAGATCGGATAAGGATGGCGGATAGGGCGGCACGGTAGCACAGTGGTTAGCACTGCTGCTTCACAGCTCCAGGGACCTGGGTTCGATTCCTGGCTTGGGTCACTGTCTGTGTGGAGTTTGCACATTCTCCTCGTGTCTGTGTGGGTTTCCTCCGGGTGCTCCGGTTTCCTCCCACAGTCCAAAGGTGTGCGGGTTAGGTTGATTTGCCATGCTAAAAATTGCCCTTAGTGTCCTGAGATGCTGAGGTTAGAGGGATTAGTGGGTAAATATGTGGGGGTAGGGCCTGTGTGGGATTGTGGTCGGTGCTGGCTCGATGGGCCGAATGGCCTCTTTCTGTACTGTAGGGTTTCTATGATTTCTATTTCCTTTCCTAAAGGACATTAATGAACCAGATGGGTTTTTCCAACAATCGACAATGGTTTCATGGTCATCAATAGATTATTAATTCCAGATTTTTGTTCATTGAACTCAAATTCCACCATCTGCTGTGGTGGTATTTCAAGTCTATTTCTGAAATAGTTGACACTTGATTAACAGTTAAAGAACAGCCTACTTGTCACTTACAGCATAGGGCTTGACAGAAGGTCTATGTTTAAGGTACCTAATAATTACAGTTTCATTTCCTTCTCCTCTATCTTGATATAGTTGTCATCTGGGAAAGTCTGAACACCAGCACAGATCGTTAATTAAAGGGTTTACTTTTCCTTCTTACAACACTACAACAGATCTTCTTTTGAAGGATATCATTTCAATTGTTTATCTACATATCTACTCAAGTAGGGAGGTTATGCTTCAGTTATACAGGCATTGGTGAGGCTATATCTGGAGTACTGTCTATATTATTGGTCTCCTGGAAAGATGTAAATCTGTTGGAAGCAGTTCACAGAGGGTTTACTAGTCTAATACCTGGATTGGGTGGCTTATTTTCTGAGGAAAGGTTGGGCAGTTGGATCAGCTGGAGTTTAGGAGAGTAAGAAGCAACTTGATTGAAACATGTAAATCCTGAGAGATCTTGACAAGGTCAATGTCGAGAGGATGTTTCCTCTTGTGGGAGAGTCTAGTACGAGAGGCCTCTGTTTAAAAATAAGGGATCACTCATTTAGGACGGAAATAAGGAGAACATTTTTCTCTGAGGGTCGTGAGTCTCTGGAACTCTCTTCCTCAAAAGGCAGTGGAAGCAGAGTCTTTAACTATGTTTAAGGCAAAGCTGGATAGATTCTTGATAAACAAGGGAGTGAAAGGTTATCAGGGGTAGGTGTGAATGTAGAGTTGAGGTTACAATCGGGTCAGTCATTATCTTATTGGATAGCGAAGCAGACTCGATGGGCTGAGTGGGCTACTTCTGCTCCTAATTTATATGTTTGCAACCATAATTAAGGTGCATCATTATGAGTAAAATATGTTAATTAATTCAGCAAGCATGCTGAGGTCAGTACATTTTCAAACAAAGCCCGACAGTTATCTGCTGTTAGCTGGTAGAATTATATTTAAATCTTGAACACATAGCTTCTGCCTCAATGGTTTCATGATAACTGATGAATTTTCTATTATGCACAGTTCAAACAATGGTTTAAGATGATCATCTCAGAGTTTCATAAAATATTCTATGGTTGTGGTTTTAACTACTTCACGCCACTAAGATGGCTGGGCCATAAAGAATGTTGGAGCTTATGCAGAGAGGAGCAATTGTGATCTCTTTAGTAAAGCATGCGACTACTAAAAGATTCATAGGCTCCTTGGTATGTGACCTAAATCTACTTTTGACTACAGATCTTAGTCTTCAGGAGAACATGGGTGTGGTAACTGTCAGTCCATTGCTGTCCATACTCAAGCACAAATGGAAGACTGCTCTTTTTTGTATTACAAGGATAAATTCTCCACTAGTGCTATTTGAAAGTGATTTGTGATACTGGGGTAAAAAGGCAAATTGCATCATCTCCATTTCTTTTCCTAATAAAATGCATATCCAGATTCAGTCTGCCTCAATACCATGATGTGAGTGCAACACACTTGTACATCAGGGATTAGATGGAAAGTACATTTCCAGGAAAAATTCTGTCTCTTTTCCTTAAAGTTATGGGACAATTTTGGGTACTGACTCACTTGGTGATGTTTTATTTATAGAGGGCCAGATAACGTATGGTGAGAAAACTTTGTACTGTGATGTTAATGTACCTTTAGGAGAATTTTTTTAAATCCTGCTCTCGCAGCCTTAGCTGATGTCATTGTTGCCGAGCTGTCTATGAGAAGTCCTTTTATTGCTCCTTAAGTGGCTTAAATGGGGCCTCAGCTACTTTCTGAGATTAGTTTTATGACCCTGCATTGTCAGGAGGAAGAATGTTTGCAGGTCAGGTGACAGAAGCTCTTTCATATTTGGTTCTGAGCTGCAGGTTAGTTTTAGAAGGGACAGCAAGCTGAAAAGAAGTGTCTCTCTCTCCCTGTTTTATTTGAAAATTCAGCTGGTTATCTGAAAGCAAGGTCTTGCCTTTCTGAAGGGGAGAATCTGCTGTTGGTGGTTTGCCTAGAGTTTCCCTGCTGTTCTGGAAAGCTGTTCTGATTCCAGAGTGTTCTGAGTCCATCAAGAGAACTGCAGAATTTATCCAAAGGACTCAATTCCAGTATCAGATGAGCATAGTCTTTGCTGTGTCCAACCTGTTTAAAGGGTTGTTTATGGGTTTGGTTTTGATTGGAACATCTTAGATATATTTGTTGGGGGTTATACGTTATTGTGGTTGTTTTGCTTTTGTTTGTTATTGATAAAAGTTCTTGTTAATTTTCTTACTATACGTGTTAACTACATTCTTAATTAAACTTTGTTTGATAAAAGCTCCCTAGTGGTCATTTGAATCATACCTGAGTTGAAACATATCATGCTTATCATAGCCAAATTCAAGGTGCAAACCTTAGGATCCAGTTGGGCTCCATAAAACACTTTGGAGTTCCTGAACAGAACCATGACAATACCTTGAAGTATGACTGTAGTACCAGAGGAGGTCAGAAGAACTTTTCCCCACATAATGGAGACACGATGTCGATTTTTAACCGGTTTCTTTGGCACCCCCCTATTTTAGAGCCAGGCAACGAGTTGAAAATATGCCCCATGGCAGGTTTTCAGCAAAAACACATAGTGAAACACATGGGCCAGAATTATACACACTCCCACCACTGGGCTTTTAGGCTCGGGGTGGGGGGAGAGCATGGAATTGAAGGGACAGGATTCCCTCCAGTTTCTCATCCAAACCAACCACAGAGTGATTTTACACTGGGCCGGAAGCCTGGCTTTGTCGCAATTGAGTCCCTTAAGTGGCCAATTCTTCGCCACTTAAGGGCCGTTACCCACCCATCCTCAAATTGTAGGCTGGTGGGAGGATTGAACTTGCAGAAGGCCGAAAGTTAACAGAATGACATCTCAGGTGGAAAGGGTCGGATGCCTCCTCCAGAAGCCCCCTTCCGAAGTTGGGCACCAACCACCACCTCCCCCCCCCCCCACCCCCACCCCCGCCACCCCCCCCCCTCCTCCTCCCCCCCCCCCTCCTCCTTCCCCCCCCCCCCCCCCCCCCCCCCCCCCCCGCCCCCCCGCCAACCCTGAGAGTTCAATGTCCTTTGGATGCCCCTCTTCTCCAGGCTGCTTCCCAGAGACCCCGATCACCCCCTTTGTGTGAGCCAGTGTGAAATGGCTGCAGGGCATGTGTTCCCAACTGACTCTTCAGATGGTGGGAAGCGAGACGCTGACATCTGAAAATTTCAGACCATTAACATTGTTTTTAATCTGTAGATTATTATCGATGCTTGTTATCTAACCGAGCACTGCCCACCCCTGGTTTCATTGTCCCCTTCTCTCCTCCCCATCACATGATCATCAGCCCCTTCCCTACCACCAGCACCCACCAACCCCCGCCCCGCAACATCCCCTGCATGTCTGTCTACCCCCAGCCCATAGCCACACCGGCTTGAAATTCCCCCACCCCCCCACCACCCCCGCAATAAGGCTCCCACTGGAACCTGCTCCTTGGCACAGGTTGACACTGCCAGTTTGGCACTTCTGGGGTGGCCCTGCTAAGGTGGCACTGCCAGGTTGGAATAGTGCCAATATGTGTCAAGGAGCAGTGCCAGGGGGCATCTCCAGGGCATTGCCTGACCATGTCTCTCGTCCCCCTGGGGCTATGTTTTCATTTACTGGGGAGCCCCCCCCCAACCTGCTGTAAACCGCGTTGCCTTGATGTCATATTGGCGCAGTTTGAAGATATGGCGAACGGTCAAGTTACGTGCCCCTTGTTGTGGGGAGGGGGCATGCTAATTATATTAAAATGCTTGGAAATGGGCGTGAACTTGGTGGCGTCACCGGCGAAGGGCGGGGAAGATCCAAAGTCGTGTTCTTGCCGGCGAAAACTGCAATTTCCGGATCTTGAGTCCCTGCTGACAACCTCGTAGACGGCAAACACGGACTAAAGATAATGGCCTCTTTCTGCACTATAGGGATTCTATGATAATACTGCCCATACTCTCTGTAGGAAGAAAACACTTGATGGCTCAAGCATGATTTCTTCATTCCACCTACTCTTACAAATTTATGTACTTTAAAGTTTGTATACAGATTAAATGAACATCTGTGCACATTTTGAGGTCAGTGCAAGGACCTCCAAAACACAATAAGTGTAAAACCAGTCATTTTGGAATACATTATTAGCTTCACGCTCTTGGCATGGAGCCTTGCCCTCCAGGAATGTATGTCAAAAGATTGCTTGCGTGCCATAGGGAGCAAACCATGTGCTATATGCATGCAGAAAATCTCCTAGTGGAAGAGGCTCTGAGCCAGCAAGGCACTAATGGAAAATCAATCCATTTAACTTCATTGTCAAAGCATGTGATAATTCATTCCCGCTTTGATCGGTTTTCACTGGAGTGAAATATAATTTAATTTTCAACACCTATCAGTAGCATCCTAGAATAAAATAAATGCATCCTTATGGGGTGTAACACCACCAATGTTGATTGTCGAGTTCTGAAAACCGTGCCTTATTATCACATTCAAGTTGACATTAAGCACTTTCAGACACATATCAATTTAAATGTGTCACTATCAAGCAGCAGTCAATAATTGATGTGACTTCTGTGTATGTTAAAGCCAAAAGGTGTGAGACCGCCTCTGGCAGGCAATTCCTTACCTCCTGGGATTTGCAGATGTAATGATATTTCTGCCTGTTGCAAAAACAGATTTTAAGGACCTTAATTGATCATTAAATTAAACATCTATTTATTTTATGAAATTACTTGTGAATCATTTTACACTCTTCCAATATCAACAATTTGAATTTCACTGACCGGGGAACACAAACTTGCATGTACAAATTCTTTCCTCACTGTGCTCAGAGCAAAGTGTAGCCAGCGGCATACTTTGGATGATCTAGCAGATCTAACAAACAAAGAGAACATTCGTTACAATTGTATGGCCGTAGCAATAATTAATAATAATTATTCAATTGTTGAATAGATCTTCAAGATTGCTCACTTTCACCCCATAAGATCATTTTTACAAGTATTGAAATATCAATAATAAATCTGTGATTTGATGGTTGTAGAAAAGGTAAGTGACGACTTGAAATCCACCCTCCCCTGCTGTGGCACACTTGTTTTACCAGACATTTCAAAAGCAGCAAAATGTTGACTTCACTAGCACTTGTATTATTCACTGCTTTTCAACTCTCCAAAAGCCACCAATTTACTTTTTACACTTAAATATATTTGACAATTTCATTTCTTATTGTTCAGTGCAGGCTCTGTTTCAATTTTTTACTTTCAATTTACGAATGAATTTACAAATTAATAATGATTTCGCTTTGGCCGAGGGAACATTTTATCTAATGTCTTACTATTTCGGAACAACCGTTTATTTTTGAGGTTGTTACACGGGACTGTTTTAGTCCAGGGTACTCAGGTTAAAGCTCGCTTATTCCAGTGGCAGAATCGTAGATCAGCAAAACGTTTAGTGCTCCCAGGGTACAGTTTTGTACAAGTGAAGCATATATTGGGAATGAATTCACAGTGATCAGCAAAGTTCCCTCTAAACTGCATGTGTGTGTGGCCATGCAGCAATTGGAAATGCGCCACACTGTGAACTGAGTTCCCTTTCAGATAGGTACAAGTGTGGCTGCACATTATTCTTGAAGGAACCACGATTGCAACAAGATAGCTGTGCACAGCAAACAGAGGTTGGAGGGGACATTGGTGAACATACCACCCAATATTTTGTAATTTAATTATAACGGATGATAAATTATGTGGGAGCACTTTGATCTTTGTGCTTGAACTTCTGAAATACACTTCTCCATAAAGCAATGTTGTTGAAAATGTTAAATGATAATGTCTTGCCTATAATTTGAGATTTATCTCTTCCTCATTTGTGGATTGATCTCTGTAAGGATATGTGCTGGATTTAATAAATCCCATTGCAGTTGAAAACATGGCGACCAGGCCCACTTTATCATGGGAGATTCCCCCTGGCAGCAGCAAACCCCAATTAAGTTGGGTTGTGGAAGGAGTGGACCTGGGATTCCTGGCTGCCTCTGGTTGTGTGCCAATTAGGGTCATTAAGGAGCTAATGGATACTCATTATCCCTACGACCGTCACATTTTAGACATTGCTCATGGATTAAATGAAGGCTGCACAGCTTTCTTGTACCCTCAGAAGGTCACCCAACAAACTTTTGGTTTTGGCAGCGGCCCCTTGCAGAGGATCCCTTGTAGTCAGGCACTCTGTGTCTGATCAAGGGTCCTGCTAATAGAAACGGGGGGGGGGGGGCATGGAAAGCTAACCGCCTGCAATCACCTATGAACCCCTTTCCCCCACTCTTCCATGACAACCTCCCCTCAAATCCCTATCCTGTCCTCACTCACCCTTGGTCTGGAATCCATTGGTAATCCTGAGCCTCTGGTAGGCACATTGCCATCAGCACTCATCACCTTGCTGGTGCTCCTGACAAGAAGAAACTGGCAGCCTCCTACTGACCTCAGCTTGAGGCAGGGACATCAATCATTGGGAAGGCCTGAAGGTGGCTACCTGATGGGTCTCCCCCATTGGACTGAAAGGGTTTCCACAACTGGATGGTGTGCTGTTTGGCCTGATAGGATCCTGGTCATAAAACACTGAGGGCAGAAACTCTGGATCCGCAGCATTACCGCATATCAAGCTCCTAAAGCCAAACTTTCTCCTAAGGTGTGTTGCCTGCGGCTTCTGGTGAGGCTTAAGTGATGTACCATATTGAGAAGGGCGCTCATGGAAGATCGCCTGCATGCACTAGAAACAGCTATCATGAGGTCACTCAACCCATGTGATGCCTAACTTCCAAATTTGAACCACATAGGTCCATGGGATAAATGAACTTGTCATTCAGCAAAGATCATGTGTTAAGATGCATGAGCAGCCCAGTTCTAGTGCTATTTAAAGGCCATGGACCTAAATTGCAGGCAAGGTAATTTTTAAGAGTTTCCTCCATGGCAAAGTCTCTGAAAGTACTCAAGGGTTTACTGAATTTGAGGGTGTTGCTGCATCCTCACAAGCTGGACAAAAGATTTGGTAACCTGTTCACACAAATGCTGCATTTATGCAAGGCTACACAGATATGAGACTGCAATATCTCTGCATCTGCAGCATGATGGAACAATGGAGCAGAAACTCCACCCACTTCCCACTGTCAACTCAAAGCCAGACTCCTCCATAATCCCTGACAATGACAGGAGGCCCAGCTGGCAGGCCAGCCAATGCACCAAGAATCTTGGTGTGGATAGTCATCGGGGTTAAGAACAAAGAAAATTACAGCACAGGGACAGGCCTTTTGGCTCTCCAAGCCTGCATGACCATGCTGCCCATCTGAACTAAAACCCTCTATCCTTCCGGGGACTATATCCCTCTATTCCCATCCTATTCATGTATTTTTACAGACATTCCTTAAAAGTCACTATTGTATCTGCTTCCATTACCTCCTCCGGCAGTGGGTACCAAGCACCCACCACCCTCTGTGTAAAAAACTTGCCTCGTACATCTCCTTTAAACCTTGCCCCTTGCACCTTAAAACTATGTCCCCTAGCAATTGACTCTTCCATCCTGGGTAAAAGCTTCTGACTATCCACTCTGTCCATGCCCCTCATAATCTTGTAGATTTCTATCAGGTTGCCCCTCAACCTCCGTTGTTCCAGTGAGAACAAATCAAGTTTCCAACCTCTCCTCATAGCTGATGCCCTCCTTACCAGGCAACATCCTGGTAAATCTTTTCTGTACCCTCTCCAAAGCCTCCACATCCTTCTGGTAGTGCGGCGACCAGAATTTAACACTATATTCAAGTGCGGCCTAAATAAGGTTCTATAAAGCTGCAACATGACTTGCCAATTTTTGAACTCAATGCCCCAGCCGATGAAGGCAAACATATCGTATGCCTTCTTGACTACCTTCTCCACCTGCGTTGCCACTTTCACTGACCTGTGTATAACTCACATTTGTCTGGATTAAACTCCATCTGCCATCTCTCTACCCAAGTCTCCAAACGATTTACATCCTGCTGTATCCTCTGATGGTCCTCATCACTATCCGCAGTTCTGATTTTTGTGTCGTCCGCAAATTTACAAATCAAACCAGTTGCATTTTCCTCCAAATCATTTATATATATCACAAACAGCAAAGGTCCCAGCACTGATCCCTGAGGAACGCCACTTGTCACAGCCCTCCATTCAGAAACTCATTCTTCCACTGCTACCCTCTGTCTTCTATGACCGAGACAGTTCTGTATCCATCTTGCCAGCTCACCTCTGATCCCATGCAACTTCACCTGCATGCTGTTCCATTGAGATCCTCATCTGTGATCTCTGCAGCAGAACTAGTCTGTGACCTCGCTCTCAGGTGAGCTGTCAAATGAACACTCCATTGCTGTTGCCCATGGCTGATCAACAGATTTACGAGTTGGCCAGCCCTCCTCCATGGATTGCCTCTCCTGTCCCTGGCAATTTTATCACCCTTACATTTTCCAATGAGAATGTGTACAATTTACGCAACAGTTCATCATAACCAATCCTTTCATGCTCTTAATCATTCAAGTTGCTCTGCATTGGGATGTCTGGCGAGTTGCAATTTTCTTGTGCAGAAGCAATCAGAACTGTATAAAGTATTCTAAGTATTGTTGTATTAACAGTCACTTATTGCATTTTGTCCTCACGTGAAGCCCTTTGAATTGCTCTACATTGAATTTAAACTGTTATCACTGCCCAATTCCCAGGTAGAATCAAACTATCTTGCAGCTTATCTGGTTCAGCATTGCAACCTACCACCTTTAGGGTTTATATTTGAAAATTTAACCACTGTGTTTATGACTCCAAACTCCAGGTCATTTATTCACTATAAACAAGGGAGGTCCCAAAACAGGCCCCTGTGACATTCCACTGACCTTCGGGTAAGTGTTCTCCAAGACGGCCTTCGCGACACACGCCAACGCAGAATCACCAAGCAGAAACTGATAGCCAAGTTCCACACATGAGGACGGCCTCAACCGGGATCTTGGGTTCATGTCACACAATCTGTAACCCCCATGACTTTACTGGGCTTGCAAAATCTCACTAATTGGCCTGGCTGGAGACAATACACACCTTTTAAACCTGTGCTTAACCCTCTCTCCACTCACATTGTCTGTACCTTTAAGACTTGATTACCTGTAAAGACTCGCATTCCAACCATTATCTTGTAAATTGAGTTTGTGTCTATATATGCCCTGTTTGTGAACACAACTCTTCACTCATCTGAAGAAGGAGCGATACTCCGAAAGCTTGTGCTACCAAGTAAACCTGTTGGACTTTAACCTGGTGTTGCGAGACTTCTTACTGTGCTTACCCCAGTCCAACGCCGGCATCTCCACATCATGACATTCCACTGGTGACATTCTTGAAGGAAGACAATCTTTTGCCACCAATCTCTGGGTCCTGTTTGCTAACAAACACATACGAAATATACCGGAGTAGGCCAATCGGCCCCTTGAGCCTGTTCTGCCATTCAATAAATTCATGGCTGATCTGATTATAATCTCAACTCCACATTGCTGCCTCTCCCCGATAACCTTTCACCCCCTTGCTTATCAAGAATCTATCTACTCTGCCTTAAAAATATTCAAAGACTCTGCTACCACTGCCTTCTCAGGAAGAGAGTTCCAAAGACTCATAAATCTCAGAGAAAACAATTCTTCCCATCTCTGTCTTAGATGAGATGAGGTAACCATTGCAAACTATTTCCACTGATGCCCACTTTCTTTATCTTCAGCAGCAACCTTTTCAGAGGAACTGTGTTAAAGGTTATCTTGAAATCAAAGTAAATCGTACCCACTGCTGTGCTGCTATCAATCTCCTTTGTCACACCCTTAAATAACTTTTTTTGATTGATTTAATTTGATTTATTATTGTCACATGTACTGGTATACAGTGAAAAGCATTGTTTCTTGTGTGCTATGCAGGCAAAGCATACCATACATAGAGAAGGAAAGGAGAGAGTGCAGAATGTAGTGTTACAGTCATAGCTAGGGTGTAGAGAAAGAACAACTTAATATAAGGTAGGTCCATTCAAAAGTCTGACAGCAGCAGGGAAGAAACTGTTCTTGAGTCAGTTGGTATGTGTCCTCAGACTTTTGTATCTTTTTCCTGATGGAAGAAGGTGGAAGAGAGTATGTTGGAGGTTCATGGGTTCCCTGATTATGCTGGTTGCTTTTCTGAGCCATTGGGACATGTAGACAGAGTCAATGGATGGGACAAAAACAGAAAATGCTGGAAAATCTCAGCAGGTGTGACAGCATCTGTGGGGAGAGAATAGAGCCAATGTTTTGAATCTAGTTGACCCTTTGTCAGAGCTCTGACATTGATAAAACGGTCTGGAATATTTTTTAAAATCTTCCTATTTCACTCTGTCTATTGACATCAGTGTTACAGACAGGAGAGAGAGAGAGAGAAACTGAACTTCTGAACCCTCTCTCTGTTTGTCCATAAGTGGATGTGTTTTTGAAGTATTTTTAAAGTAGGCTGTGGGGCGTTTCCCCAAACCCTCAGTTTGTGTAATCCAATTTAATAATAACTGGCAGAAAACTGGTGTAATGATTAACTCAAGAGGTTAGCTTATTCACATTCAAACCCAGGGTGAGGAGGGAGGGGGGTGTTTGCAACCTCTCACACCCATATACACAGTTATCAAAAAAAAGTTATTTACGGGTGTGACAAAGAAGATTGATAGCAGCACAGCAGTGGGTACGATTTACTTTGATTCCAAGATAACCTTTAACACAGTTCCTGTGAAAAGGTTGCTGCTGAAAATAAAGAAAGTGGGCATCAGTGGAAATAGTTTGCAATGGTTACCTCATCTCATTTAAGACAGAGATGGGAAGAATTGTTTTCGCTGAGATTTATGAGTCTTTGGAACTCTCTTCCTGAGAGGGCAGTGGTAGCAGAGTCTTTGAATATTTTTAAGGCAGAGTAGGTAGATTCTTGATAAGCAAGGGGGTGAAAGGTTATCGGGGAGAGGCAACAATGTGGAGTTGAGATTATAAGGCGGAAGATGTACAATTATAGAGAGAAGAGAACCTGAGTAAGGTACTCTGTCAGAGAGTCGGTGCAGACTCAATGGGCCAAATAGCCTCTAGGGATTCTATGATTCTATTAAATCCAATATCGGGAGAAGAATATGTTTTAAAATATCTCCATGTGTATTTTAATGAATTTTGGTGCATTTTTCCAAAAGGAAGACAAGTGTAACAGAGTGGGGTCCAACTCAAAGATAATTATTTGTCTTCCATATTGTTTACTTCTGTAGAATCTCAACTATGCAAACGGACTTCCTACACAGAAGTAATCAATACTAGAATACAACAGCTATTAATATTACAGTGTGTAAATTGGTATGCATTGGGGCCATTTTTCATGCTTTAATAGAGTGTAGAGCATAGCCAGTTAGCAGCGGATGACCCATTTTGAATCTGTCCAGGCACTGGGCTCTATGCCAAAATTGTGGGTCTTTTTTAAGTATCCTGGTTGGCTTCCCAAAATAACCATGAGATCCATTAAACATATAAACTAGGAGTGAACATTTGCTAAATTTTTCAGAGAAATTTCTGTCAATACAAATTTATCCATTATTGGAATAAATGATCACCCACTGTAAGAAACTCATAAACTGTTGCAAGGGGCACGTTCAAAGTTGTCACATCCATTATTTCTGTTCTAACAGCCTGGAACAGAAAGGTGCTACCAAGGTACTTAACACAAAAACCTATTTTCTTTTTTGCAGTTTGCACTGCACATTAATAGAGCTATTAAACAAGATGGCACATAGAAGATAATAATAATCATTTGTTATCTAATGCATCCTGAAAAAAGTGGCACAATTAAATTTACTTTGATTCTGTTGCTTTCACTGTGATCATGTACTGGTTGGCCCATGGCTGGGGCTTCAGATTGCGAAGGTAAGCAGGAACATCTTTTCTGATTGTAATTTTTAAAAATCATGATCCATTAACACCAATAAAAGTGCTGAAAAGCCATTTTGCAGAAGATACTTGATATCTTTTGGACCCAATTTGACATAATGGGGGCGATTCTCCCAGCCCGCTGCGCTGCCCTAGCAGTGCATTAGGCTGAGAGATATTAGCGGGGGCCGTGTAGCAGGCTTCCCACTGGGCACCATGGCCTCTGCGCATCTCTAACCGTCGGATTTCTGGCATCATCAGCTCTGCGCCGGAAACCGGTATGGAGCTGATTAAAATATTTAAATCATCATTTAGATCTCATTAGCGGGTCCGGGACTGAAGTCTCTGGGCCCACTAGCCTCTCCAACCACCCACCCCCGCCAACCCCCCGCCACGAGTGTTTCATCCAGTGGGGTTTACAACAGCCCCCCACTAATGAGGAGCTGGCGGCTGGACACCGCTGGAGTGAAGGGGGGCCATGGAGGCCCCCTAGGAGGTCGGGGGTAAGGGGGGGTGTCCCCTGGACATTTCCAGCTTGGCAGTACCAGCCTGGCCCCTTGGCACGGGGCAAAGTGACAATGTCCGGGGGGGCACCTTGTCAATGCCCACCGGGCATCGAGCAGTACCAAGGGGGCAGGGCCAGAGGGGGGGCGAGGCCGATTGGGAGTAGGGCCTCTTGGGACGATTGGTGAGGGTGGGGGGGTCCCACTGCCACTCCGCACTGGGTGGGGGGGTCCCACTGCCACTCCGCACTCGGGATCAGTGACAGAGGGAGGGTGGACAGCGATCAGGGCCGGCCATCAAGGTGGGGTGGGGGGGGGTGAGGTCGGCCTGTTGGTGGGGTTGGGGCTGGGGGGGCGGGGGGGGGGGGGGTGGGCAGCGGGAGTCAGGGCTGCTATACTGTTGGCCTCTCCAGTGAGAATAGGCCACGCCCCCAGCTTTTCATCATGATTCACGTTCGGGCACTCTGTGATGCAGAGTGTGGGAAATTCATTTTGAAAGTCGCGCTGAAAAAAGCAGCAGGATTTCTTCCAGTTTATATGCAAATTCAGTACTTAGATTTTTTTTGGGGAGAATTCCATCTAATGTCCTTACAGTTAAGGTGCAAGACAGAAACGTACCTTAATTTGATTTCATTTTCTAAATTCATGTAGAATCATAGAATCATACGGTGCAGCAGAGGCCCTTCAGCCCATTGAGTCTGCATCGACACGTGAGGACCTCCCACCTAATCCCAGCATTTGTCCCATAGCCTTGAATATTATGACATGTCAAGTCCTCATCCAGGTACCTTTTCAAGGATGTTGCTGCTCAGAAGTGATTCTTTTGGCTGGCATTGGTTATTTGTTCAGCAGCATTGCCATATTTTTCAACAATGGTTCAAACATAGCAAAATTCATGGAGCAAGGCATGGACAACATTCAGGTTTGAGCTGATAAGTGATGAGTCTCACAGATGCTAGGCAATGACCATCTCCAACAAGAAAGACTCCAGCCACTACCTTTCTTTGACACTAAAAGACATTCACATTGGCAAATTTCCCACCGTGAAGAAGAAATTTAACTGGAACAGCCACATAAATATTGTGGCTACAAGAGCAGGTCAGAGGCTTGGAATTCTGAGGCAAGAGACACATCTCCTGACTCCCCAAAGCCTTTGCATCTTAAAGGCACAAATCAGGAGTGTGATGGAATATTCTCCACCTAGCTGGATAGGTGCAGCTCCAGGACAAAGCAACCTGCTTGACTGAGACCCCATCCTCCACCACTTTAAACGTTCACTCCCTCAACCATGATGCAACATGGTTGCAGTGTCTATCACCTACAAGATATACTGCAACAGCTCAGCAAGGCTCCCAAATCCATGATCTTTACTGCCTAGAAGGGCAACAATAGCAGGCGCATCAGAAGACCATCAGCTGTAAGTTTGCCTCCCATCCACGCTTCTTTCCGACTTGGAAATTTATGGCCAATTTGGGGCGGCACGGTAGCACAGTGGTAAGCACTGCTGCTTCACAGCTCCAAGGACCTGGGTTCGATTCCTGGCTTGGGTCACTGTCTGTGTGGAGTTTGCACATTCTCCTCGTGTCTGTGTGCGTTTTCTCCGGGTGCTCCGGTTTCCTCCCACAGTCCAAAGATGTGCGGGTTAGGTTGATTGGCCATGCTAAAATTGCCCCTTAGTGTCCTGAGCTGCGTAGGTTAGAGGGATTAGTGGGTAAAATATGTAGGGATATGGGGGTAGGGCCTGGGTGGGATTGTGGTTGGTACAGACTCGATGGGCCAAATGGCCTCTTTCTGCACTGTAGGGTTTCTATGATTTCTATGATATTGCCGTTCCTTCACATTGGGCCAAAATCCTGGAACTCCTTCCCTAAAAGAGTAGGAGTATTTTCATCACGCGGACTACAACAATTCATGGAGCCCGCTTAACACCACCAGTTGAAGAGCAATTAGGGATGGGAAACAAATTCCAACCTTGCCAATGATGCCCACATCCCATGAACAAATAGATCCGACCCCCGATCTTTTTATTTGCAGGGGACCCTGCCCAGTAATTCCCAGCTGTTGCCTACTGCAAGATTTCCTGTCAGACAGACAATTGGCCAACATCTCAATCCGGCCAAATGTTGAGTGCGAAACAGAATTTAAAATAATTATAATGCGTCCTGCCATTAAATTCAGCACAACCGCCTTCTTCCTGGTATTTTGAGTTTCTTGGCTGTTGATTGGCATCGCTGCTTCCTCTTCAGCTCCCTGTAAATATTGGTGTCCATATGGCTTCTATGTTTCAGCTGCTTAAATTGAAGACATCTTTTATAATGGATGTACGGTCCAGAGATTATGAGTATTGCATAAGAGTAAAGATCTGGATACTCAAGAAATACAGGGAAAGGTAGACTAACTTACTTGTGCAGTTTGTTTTCTGTTGAAAAAGTGATTACAAACGACCTGCATATAGAATAAAAATGATGTGGAGATGCCGGCGTTGGACTGGGGTAAACACAGTAAGAAGTCTCACAACACCAGGTTAAAGTCCAACAGGTTTATTTGGTAGCAAAAGCCATTAGCTTTCGGAGCGCTGCTCCTTCATCAGGTAAGGCTTACCTGACGAAGGAGCAGCGCTCCAAAAGCTAGTGGCTTTTGCTACCAAATAAACCTGTTGGACTTTAACCTGGTGTTGTGAGACTTTTTACTGTATAGAATAAAAACACCAAGAATCACTCTTTCATCAAACGGACATTGATATTTTCACTAGTTAGTAAATAGACGAAAAGAACTTGTTTACATTATTTCCAGCCTGAGGAAGATACTTTTGAATCTGTATTCAACATGGCCTATTTCCAATCACTTTTGAATAATTGGATGATATAAGTTACATCGTCCACTAAGTTACACCTCGATACATCAGAAATTGCCATTTTAAATCTGGCAGCAACTCACTGGAATCCATTGACTGGTCCTGGTACAGTAACAGCTGCTGTTTGAAAATAGGCTCTGGTTACATAAGGTAAAGTTAAGCTTATCCATTTAGAAGAACACATCTTTTGTGTTACAAAGCAACCAATTATCTTAATTGGTCAGGAATTTTCAAAATAAATTATGTTCATAATCCAATTACACCAGAATCACCCTGTTCATTGGTGTTGCAATCAGAGGGCGATATCCTTCAGCTGCACATAAATATTTTAATATTGTAAAACGATATTCAAAACTGCATCAACCATGATAACAATGGAATTCCTGAGTTCAGGTTACTTGCCACTTAATGACTCCTATGATGTTACATAGCACAAAAACACCATCACTATGGCTCAACTTTTGTGTGCCAAAAAAATAAGACAACATTTCAAATATCTCTGAAGTAATGTCTTTACCATATCATGTCCGAGAAGATCTCAACAGTACAAAATTCAGGTTTTTGAACATTAAGTCAAAATGTTCCATTTCAGGTCTCATTAGCTTTCTGTTCCTAAAATAACCTTGCCCCAATTCAGTAAAAAGTGAATAATGAAGTTTCTGTATCATTTATTATCAGAGTAAACTGGAGCAAAGTTTGGAATTGGTCTGGTCCTGGTTAGAATCTTCCAACCTTTGTGCTGCTATATTATAATATCCTACATTCGATAGATTATTTCATTTTCAAAAGAAGAAATGGGGGAACATTCTGAGAAATTCGCCACAGCCAAAAGAAAACAACATAACCGCCTGGTTTACATGATAAACTTACCACTCACTGCATGGTAGGAAAAGTAATATATATACCAATATTGCTATCATACTTATACATAAATAAGAACATATCAAAAGTGATGAAACCCCTTCTGTTTCTTTTGCGACAGAAATCTTTTGGAAAATGAGCGTGAATCTCAATGCAGTTTTCCTGGTGTCAAGTTCACAGCTGTGGGGCATAAATTCAGTGCTGTTGTCAATAAATCTCAAAAGGAGGCCAAATGCTAACTGATTTTGGCAATTAGAAAATGCTGCATTTTGGCGAGGGAGTTAGAGAAATTAAAGTTAAGGTTAATTTTAATGACAAAATAGAGTTGTTGTCAGACCCCTTAAATACTGAAATGTTTTAGTCATGGAGCCATTGAAAATAATTAGTGCTGTGGGCAGTATTTAGTTGAGCTCCCCCCCAGAGCGGGCATGATGGAGCCAGAGGAATCAAGTGGGAGCACACACATCAAATTCCCGGTGTCAGGAACTGTCCCACATTAAGTTGTGGGAGGGAAAGGCCTGACATGGGAATTGAGCCCGATGTGGGCATCCTGCCTGCAAGCAGGTTGCCTGTTAGGCCCGTAATGAGTCATTTGACACCAATTATCTAAGCCCAACAGAATTCAGCAGTAGTTTAGGGATTTAACATAGACCTTCCGTGTCTCCCGAAGACCTATCAGCTTTGCCAAGGGCTTCGAAGGGGAATCCTAACATTGACAGGCACTCCCTTCTCGATTGAGGGACCTGGTATCAGGAAAGGAGTGGGCTGTTGAAAGCTACATCCATCCTTACCTCAAACACCCCTGCTCCCCACCTCCAACGATTCCCCTATCATGAACCCCATCTTTCCCCAGTCACCTGTGTCCAGGGATCCAGCAGTGATCTTCAGGCTGAGCCTTAGAGCATTACTGACAGCACCCAATGCTTCCCATGGTACTGCCAGCAATGGAGAACTGTCAGTCTCTCTTTGGCCATGGTAGCTCTCTGGAGCAGGGTCTCCACCACACTGGGGCGTTGCTTGCATGGAAGGTCCAATGCTGGTCAGTTAAGTTCCTGAAAGCATTGGCCTCCCCCACAGAAGCGATGCAGGACTCCCACTAGTTCTTGAATCGGGCGTGTAGGGGCACCTCTGCTGATAGAACTAAATCCCAATGTCTGCTACTAATATGATTATTAATTGAAAGTCAATCACCTACTAAAAATACAGATGTTTTAATTATGTTGATATTGGTGTTTGTTGTATAGTAATTGTTTTTAGTTGTATATCGCTGGTTGGCATTAACTGGGGTTATGTCTGAGTACATAGCAAAAGATATTTGTTGAAACTGCAGTGTTGCTGAGTTAGGAGGTGTATTTGTGTAATGTTGCATTCTATAAATAAATGTAAGACTAAGTAAAGATTGGCTCCAGTATCATCCTTCACAAAATGGCTTTCTGGAAAATAACAGTCGGTTCCAATGAAATACAGAATGATTTTTAAAAAAAAGAATTTTCAAGAAGTCTTCAAGCGGGCTGCCCGCTGCTGCTGAGGGTTAGGGACATTTCCTCAGACTTCTGACAGACTCACATCAGCACCTGAAGCCCACACTGGGAGAGCTCACAGCCTAACCTGGGAACTCCCACAGACACACAGAACATATGGTATGAAAGATGGTGTGTTGGGGGAAGAGGGGGATGGGATTGGTGTTGGGGTTGACAGATATTTGACCATCATTGCTCCAAGAGCAACCGGGTCCCTCCCCGCCTTCAAATCCCTGTCTGCGATCTGTGCAGTTCCTACCCGGATGGAAATTTTGTGCTCAAAATGTTTGCCTTAGCCACTGCAGATTTAGGACAGATAAATAAATCACTGCATTAAAATGGGTGAACATCTTTGCTGTCTGTCTGTACAAAGTGTGGGTTTTATTGTCAACACCAAGAAATATACAATGACTAATTCTGCTGTCAGATGCTTCTGGAGATGAAATGCACAGAAAGTCAGGCATGACAGGTCTGCTTCTGTAAGGAGTTTTTAGAACAACTGATAAAAAGCGCTAATTAACATCTGCAATTTCCACAGAGCTGTGTTATGTCATGGTGCAACATCTTGTACAAATTTTCATGTCATTTTGCAACGTTCGTCTCTTATTTGTGGTATTTTGATTACATTCAAGAAGAGGGCTGTCATTTGACTGTGATGCTGCAATCATATAGAATACTTCTTTCTGAATTCTTAGTCCTTTTTCCAAAGTGCAAAAGTATAAGCAATAAGATTATTAATGTGTCACCGTTAATCTCGATTGCAGGTAACTCTTCACGATGGTGCAGTTTTCAGAGAATCAGGGTGTTTCAGCAACATTTTATTCATGCTTCACAAATTCCCTTTCATGCTTTTGCAGTTGAAAATACAATCCAATGAAGTGGTGTGAATTTTAACTGGATGATAATCCAGTGAAAAGTTTTAGGGGGCGATTCTCCCAGCCCACTGTGCTGCTTTTGTAGCGCAGCGGGCCAGGAGTCTCGAGCGGAGGCCGTCTAGCAGGCTCCCCGCTCGGTACCACGACCTCTGGGCAATTCCGGCAGCCGGATTTCTGGTGTTGTCAGCTCTGTGCCAGAAATCGGCGCGGAGCTGCATAATTTACTTAAATCTCAATTTGAATACAATTTTAATATCATTAGCGGGTCCGGGACTGAAATCTCCAGGCCCGCTATCCTCTCCCCACCTCCCCCCCCCCGCCCGCCCCTCCCCACACACCAGGAGTGGTTCATTCCAATGGGGTTTATAGTAGCTCCTCACTTGCAGGGAGCTGGTGGTCCAATCCCGCTGGAGTGAAGGGGGCAATCCAGGCCCCCCAGAGGGTGGGGCACCAAGGGATTGCCCCCTGGGCATTGCCATCTTGGCAGTGCCGGCCTAGCCCCCGACATTGCCCAAGGGGCAAAGTGCCAATGCCCAGGGGGCACCTTGTCACTGCCCATTGGGCAGTGCCAAGTGGGTGAGGCTTGATGGGGACGAATGGTGGGGCAATTGGACTGAGTGACAGAGGGAGGGAGGCCAGCGATTGAGGCTGACAATCGGGATGGGGGGAGGAGGGTCAGCCTGCTGGGGTTTAGGGCTGTCGGGGGGAGAGAGGGCGAGGTTGGGACTGCTGGTGGGGGGTGGGGGGATCGGGAGATCGGGGCTGTGGGGGAGGAAGGGGGGTCGAGGCTAACCTGGGCATCTTTGGGGGGGGGGTGCCAGTGATTGGGCCATGGGAGAGACGTGTGACTAGTAATGTGGGGCTCTTAGTGCTGGCCAGCAATCGAGCTGGCCAGCAATCGGAAGATTTACAGTGCGGGCTACTGCGCATGCACTGATCCCGGTTCTGACAGATCAGCGCATGTGCAGTGGCCCGCTCAGCATTATGCTGCCGGCCTCTCCAGCAGAAATAGACTCCGCCTACTGGTTTTGAGCTTGATTAATGCCAGTGCACTCTGCAATGCACAGAGTGTGGGAGATTCATTTTGAAACTTCCACTGAAAAAAAGTGTGATTTACTTCAGTTTTTACGCAAATTCGACACTTAGAATGTTTTTGAGAGAATCGCCCCCTCAAACTTATGTTGATATCGGTTTGACTGATTCATATTATTTCACGAAATTATCATCATTTAACTTCAACAAACTAAACCGATAGTGAGTGACGTTGGCTGAGGTGAAAACATAAAGGCTAAGATTTTAAGAAAAAGCATTTTAAAGGGATGCAGAAGAACTCACATTCACACATCACAGCTGATGGTTGCCAACTTGCAGATCAGGAAAGGCCAAAGTCTAAGGACTTAGAAAGCCAAAGCACATGATAAGACAAAAGGAAAAATGTCCTACAGGTGGCATTAGGGCCCAAAAGAAAATTAGAGATCAATTAAACTGAGAATCGATGATAGGTTGAGAGGATTAGCCATGGTAAATGCGCAGAGTTATGGAAATAGGGCCTGGGGAAGATGCCCTTTCAGAGAGTTGGTGCAGACTCAATGGGCAGAATAGCCTCCTTCTGCACTGTAGGGATTCTATGGATGAGCGCTTTAGCTTCCAAATCACCCACTCAGTTGCCACAGTTATCAACTTCAGAATAATGGGCTAAGGAAAAAAGAAAACTTGCTGAGGAAATCCGAGCAAAGTTTGATATGCAATTTCAGAACTACGTACTAGAGTTTGGAAAAAGGGTGTTTTTATTCACTCTTCCTCACTCGCCAGGCATAAAAAGATATTTACTTTGGTCTGAGATGTAGTATCTAGTAACAATTCAACTCATAATAGTTTTTGCTGAAGTACATTTTTTGTAACTCATAGTTTGGCTGCCAGTAACTGAAGGTGTTACCATGTCCTGGTGAGATTTGACAATTAATTGAATTTCTTCAAGTATACCCATGACAGTGATTCCATCAAACAACTTTGCTTCCCTCCTCTTGAGTATTTGATGTGACACATGGCATCTCCTTTTTCATTTAAACTCTATGCTTTAACAGATAGGCCTTCAGCTATTGCCTCAGAACCAATCCAAACATTCAAAACCTAAGTACATTCTGTCTGATGATAGTACAGTGAAAGATGAGGCCTTCATTTTATTCAGCATTTCTCTCCTGTACAGAGATGGAACTGAACTGCGGGATCACATGCCATCCTTTTATATCTTCTGCCTGGGTTCTTGTGCAGATCAAACTTATGGGAAGGCAGTCTCATCTCTTTCAGTAAAGGTACAATGTAAAATCAGTGTCTCCTTCCAGTTCCTAATGGCAATCCGCCCACAGTTTAAGAGGAATGCTAAATTGGCAAACTCACTCAGATGTCAACTGACATAGGAAATAGATGGTGCCACAATTGATGCTCATCTGAGTCCAAAAAAAAGGGACATTTTGGAGATGAGCACCAGGAGATTTACCAGTAATTAACTAGTATAATCTGATCTGGAAGATTTGAGGCTGGATTCTCCTGAAGGAAACGGCAAGTATGAATGCAGAAAGTTCCTGGCTGAATATACATGGTTCTTTTAAGGGGGAACTCCCATCCACCTTATTTACGTTTAAGGAGAAAGAGAGTCAGGCCTGCCCCTCCGGAGGCTGTTCCGAGATGGCAATGGAGGCAGGTGGATATCAAGGTGGGCAAGTCTAAAGGGCTGCTTCTGTTTTCTGGGACATCAGCCCCGTTTTAATCATGACTGTCAGGCCTCAAACCCTCACCCCTCCCTCCCTCCATGTTCCTCCTTGCTTCCTCAAATGTCGCATGCCCTTTCCATACATCCCACATCTCCAATGCCCCCTCCATGCTCCTTCATATCTTCCATACCCCTTCTATGCCACCCCACCCCCTTGCATGTATCTCCCATGCCCATTCTATCAGTATACACCATGTACAGAACCAAGGAGATGCTGGCAAGTCTTTGAAATGCTCATGAAACTGACACAATAAACTGAGGCTTTGAAAATCTGTGGAAAGCATTGTTCAGCTTATAATGTCAAAAAGCATCAATCAACCATAGCCATTCATAGCATCAAAGCCGAAAAATGGTTATGCACTTTGTGCCTCTTAACCATCCATAGATAAACACACAGGTATTGAAAAAGATAAACACATAGGAATTGAAAAGCTAAAGAAAAAATAACTTATTACAAGGTAATAAATTTGCCAATCAAATGATGTTCACACTCCTCTCTGCAGCAGTGTCAGCATTGGTTGGTTCATCACTCTTAGAGCTCAGCCAACCAAACTCAACCTCCCATGTCTCATAAACGTGAGTTTATCTAAAACTCTACTACCCCTGTCCTAACCCAATTCAGACCTGCTCACCAATTATCCCTCTGCCAGGGACCTGGGTTCAATTTCGACCTTGGGTGACTGTGTGGAGTTTGCATGTTCTCCCTGTGTCTGCGGGGGTTTCCTCTGGGTGCTCTGACAGTCCAAAGATGTGCAGGTTAGGTAGATTGGCCATGCTAAATTGCCCCTTAGTGTCCAAAGATGCGTGGATTAGGGGGATTAGCAGGGTAAATACGTGGGATTACTGGAAAGTGCCTTGGTGGGATGCTCTGTCAGAGAGTCAATGCAGACCTAGTGGGCCAAATGGCCTCCTTCTGCACTGTAGGGATTCTATGCTTGTTGACCTGCACTCGCTTCCATTCCACGAATGTGTTGTTTTAAAATTCGCCACTTCTTAAGGAACGCAAGAAATAGGAACAGGAGAGCACATAGTGGCCCACAAGCCTGCTCTGCAATTCGAAGATCGTGGCTGACCTTAGCTTTCTTAACCTATTCTCATGTCCCTTGATTCCCTTTGGAGTCCAGAAATCTATTTATCTCATTCTTGAAAATACTCAACAAAAGTGCTCTGGGATAGAGAATTATAATGACCAACAAACCTCAGAATGAAGATGTTCCTCCTCATCTCAGTCCTAAATAGCTGGCCACTTATCCTGAGACTAGAACCCCTGGTTCTAGGCCCTGCAATTTAGGGAAATAGTCTCTCTGCATTTATCCTGTCAAGCCCTCTTAGCAATGTAACATCTCAAAGTTTGCAGATGATACCAAGTTGGATAGGAGGTTGAACTGTGACGAGGATGTAGCGATCCTTCAGAATGATCTGGACAGGTTGGGTGAGTGGGCTAATCAATGGCAGATGCGGTATAATTTGGATAAATGTGAGGTTATTCATTTTGGAAGCAAAAACAAGAAGGCAGATTACCACCTGAATGGCTGTAAATTGGGAGAGGGGAGTGTGCAGCGGGACCTGGGTGTCCTTATGCACCAGTCACTGAAGGTAAGCATGCAGGAGCAGCAAGCGGTAAAGAAGGCAAATGGCATGTTGGTCTTCATTGTGAGAGGTTTCAAGTGCAGGAACAGGGATGTGTTGTTGCAATTATACAGGATGTGGAGTTGCTGGCATTGGACTGGGGTAGGCACAGTAAGTAGTCTCGCAACACCAGGTTAAAGTCCAACAGGTTTATTTGGTAGCACGAGCTTTCGGAGTATTGCCCCTTCATCAGGTGAGTAAGCTCATGTGATGAAGAGGCAACGCTCCGAAAGCTCGTGCTACCAAATAAACCTGTTGGACTTTAACCTGGTGTTGTGAGACTACTTACTGCAACTATACAGGGCCTTGGTGAGGCCACACCCAGAGTATTGTGTGCAGTTTTGGTCTCTTTTCTGAGGAAGGATGTTTTTACTCTCGAGGGAGTGCAGCGAAGGTTTACCAGGCTGATTCCGGGGATGGCAGGACTGGTGTATGAGGAGAGATTGACTAGGTTAGGATTGTTTTCGCTGGAGTTCAGACAAATGAAGGGGGATCTCATCGAGACTTATAAAATTCTAACAGGTGTAGACAGGATAGATGCAGGAAGGATGTTCCCGATAGTGGGGGAGTCCAGAACCAGGGGTCACAGTCTGAGGATTCAGGGTAGACGATTTGGGATGGAAATGAGGAGACATTTCTTCACCCAAAGAGTGGTGACCTTGTGGAATTCATTACCACAGGAATTAGTTGATGCCAAAACATTGAATGCATTCAAGAGGTGGCTGGATATAGCACTTGGGGCAAATGGGATCAAAGATTATGGGGAAAAAGCAGGATTAGGCAATTGAGTTGGATGATCAGCCATGATCGTAATGAATGGCAGAGCAGGCTTGAAGAACCAAATGGCCTCCTTCTGCTCCTATCTTCTATGTTTCTATATTCCTATGAATTTTAGACATTTCAATGAAATCACCTCTCATTCTTCTAAACTCCAGACAGTACAGACCCATTGTACGCAATGGGGCAAATTTTCCCATTCTGCCCGCCATGGGAATCGGAGCAGGCAAGGGGTGGACAATGGAAAGGTCTATTAACCTCGGGTGGGATTTTCTGATTTTGGGGTGAAAATCCCTCCAATGTGTTCTCATATGAGAACCTTCACATCCTAGAAATCAGCCTAGTAAAACTTTACTGCACCATCTTTAAGGCACATACATCCTGTCAAGAAGTTTGGTCTCAGCAAAGCAAGACTTTCTTCAAACCTTGCATCCAATAACTCACCAATAAAAAGAGGTTTTGTCTGGTTTGTTACCTATTGGCATGAATAGCAAACCCTACACTTTGTGCAAAGTGCAGGGTTGGTGTATCTCAACTGGGCTGCAAGAGTGCATCCATCGCAAAACAAAGTGCCTTAAGTTACAAAACAGAGCAGAAGCACTGTTTGTCGATAACCAAGGCTACCCAGACAATATAGATGGTTAGTCTCTGCTATTCTCCCCAGTGTCTCTGCTAATGTAATAAATTGCCATTGCCCATGAGAGATCATAATTTTAATTAAATAATCATTTCTGATACAAATTTTAAACTATGTGATGAATATTTATTTTTATTGGTTTGTCATTTTGCCTGCTCACTTTTTTCCATTAGTACCTTTCATTTCTATTCATGTTTTCCATATAATTTTAGAGATTAATTCACAAATCATCCATTCTGCTTCGTTCAGCTTCACATCTCCCTAATGTCTGAAATAGTTCTATTAATTATTGAAAAATATTCAAAGAAATGAATTTGCTACACATGCAATTGTAACAAACAGAGGTATTTCTGATTATTTTACAGTCAGCATTTGAGTGTGTAACCTATGACATTGTTGGCAAAGGATTGTATCGTTCGCATGAGCCGCTAATCAATTTTTTTGTTTAGAAGATGTCAAAAAAGAGCACTTACTAATCATGGAAGCAGGGCCTGGATTAACAAGTGATATTTGGTATTGCAAATAGTAGTTCCCCTCCTTCAGACAGCAAGGCAGCCTGCGGGAAAGTTAAAAGGGCACAATTTTACCAGCTCCTTCACTTTGTCAGCCAGCCATATGTAGTATTAACAAATGTAGAAGAGTCAGCCTTAGGTCCTGGGCTTGTCACATGGCAGAACCCAGTGCTGCAATGGTCATTTATAATCTGGTTAAGTATTTGTTACTGTGTAAAGAGAAATTTGAATAAAGAGGGCAATGTGCTCATACATATTAATAAACTGTTTTAGGCTCTACAACTGAGTCCAGGATTAAAATTGAACCAGTGGAAAAGGTTACATGAAATATGAATGATAAGTATAAAGGAACATTGCAGGCAAACCTAGTCCAATGCGAAGATATTCAGGCCAACGTTAATTCTATCTCCAAAAGAGAAAACACTGGAAAATCTCAGCAGGTCTGGCAGCATCTGTAAGGAGAGAAAAGAGCTGACATTTCAAGTCCAGCTTTGTCAAAGCTGACGTTTTGAATCCAGGTGACCCTTTGTCAATTCTATCTTCTTGCTGAAAACCAGGCAGCAGGCAGCTAAAATGGTTGTTGCGCGTACCCTTTCAGATCCTGATATCTTCCTGTGAGTTGCAATGTTAAACAGTTCTTTTTATCAGGCTAGAGGGATGTGGATTGTAAAGCAGTCAGATCCACCTAGAAATATGCAGCTTGGGGTCTGATGTCGGTAGGGGCCCCACAATGGGAAACTTGTGCAGAGGAGCTGCTCTGGCTTCACCGCCAAGCCAACATATTTTTTCATTCTGAGGATAGGTGTGTGGATGATAAAACCAGCATTTACTGCCTATATCTAATTGTCCTCAAGAAGGTGCTGGTGAGCTTCCTTCTTCTTGAGCCACTGCTTTTCATGTAGTGAAGCTGTAAGGTACGGATTTTGGGAATTTGGGGATTTTGGCACAGTGACAACAAATGAAAGATAATATATGTTCAAATTGGTATGCTTTGTGCCTTTAAGGAAACTTGGAGTTGATGTTCCCATGCACTGTTGTTCTTTCCTTCTTGGTGGTGGAGGATGCAGATTTGGAAAGTGCTCCAGAGAAACCTTAGCTAGCTGGCTGCAAGAAGAGTCAAAGTCAAAAAAGGTAGAGAAAAGTGGATTTTTTCTTCTTATTTATTTCCCTGTGGATTAAAAAGAGCAGGAATGCTCCTCTAGACCCTAATGGAAATGTTGGACCTTCCCTGACCTAGACCATCTTCCCATTCCCCAGATTGTAATTTCCTCCCAAAACATACAAAGCCATAAGACCATAAGACATAGGAGCAGAATTAGGCCACTCAGCCCATCGAATCTGCTCTGCCATTCAATCATGGCTGATATTTTTCTCATCTCCATTCTCCTGCCTTATCAAAAGCACTTAGTTGCATGCTGCAGCCATTCCTTCAGATCTCCAGGAGCAGCCACTTGCTGTTTAAAATCCCGCTTTCCATTTGATTTGATCAAATAATGAAGCTCACGTGAATGAGTTCCACAAGTTAATGTCTTTTGGATCTCATGATGTGGAGGGTCAAAGGCTGGTTGTCAAGTTTGACCCCCATCCGCACAACTCCCACCAGGAACAAAAACTAGCCCTGATAGTTCCCTCCTTCTCAAGAACAATTTGGGATGTGGGCAATAAATGTCAGCTTTGCCCATGATGCCATCATCCCACGAATGAATTTTTCTTTTAAATTGATATGCAAAGAGCTGGGGATGTACCAAAAGGGAAAAATAAATTATTCAATTCATATCCAGAACTTTGTGAACTGGATTCCTCTGAGTGACTCTCAATGGTGCGGCACTGGCGCACAATGGTCAGCACTGCTGCCTCACAGTGCCAGGGACCCAGGTTCAATTCCGACCTTGGACGACTGTGTAGGGAATTTTGAAAAACTCAATACTGGATGCTGCTTAAGCAGTTTTACAATTTAGCAACAGCGAAGGAGTCGTGAGAGGTGGAGTTGAGTTTCGTGAGCGTAGATGTACTGCATTAAAAGATATGCTAATTTATTTTTTTAAATGCTAGAATCATGAACAAAGTAATTTCGCACAAAACGCATTGAGTAAATTCAGATTCCTGGTTCAGCAAACTAGTATCACCTGCTGCATTTGCCAGTTGCTCAATCTAGACTAGTTGCCATGTGTCTTCATTCAGTAAGCAGCAGGGTCTGTGCAAATGTCAAAATGCCCTGCATTTTGCTAGCGTGCTTTGCAGAGCATGAAATTAAAACTGACAGAATTAAGGATCTCATGCCATTTATTGTATTCTTTCTTCCCTGCAAGTACTTCCATGTAGATTCAGTCTTTATCTGTCTCAACTCAATTTGTCTTAAATTATGTTCAATGGAAGTACGAATGAAAATTCTTCCTCAGGGATGATATTTGATAAAAATGTAACTGCTGGATGCTGAACAGAAATGGAAATGAAAGTGCACCTGGATGATGCAGAACCATGTCACAATTTTAAGCAGTGGTCCAAAATATTAAAGCTAGCATAGTTCTAACATAGTACATTGATAACCATCTGCAGCACAATATTTAGTAAGGACCTTGGGCTAAATGTTGAGAGGCATCCATGATTAATTTATTCATGCACTTCACAGTATTGATTTCTCTATAACGTTATTCTGAAACATTCCCTGGCATCTTTAAGCGTATTTATATTATCGGAATTAAGGGGTGTGAAGCTTCAGGAGCAGTGGACTCGAGTGAAGAAGAAATCATGCTCATGGTCTTGTTTGCAATTTTCCTACAGGCAATTTTTAATCCATGTCGTGCTAGCAGTGTGCATGGGTAATTTTGCATGGAAATTTTTATTCAAATAACAAATTCATTTATTTAAATTAAGACCCTCATTTAACCTT
Organism: Mustelus asterias; assembly: GCF_964213995.1. Lineage (NCBI taxonomy): Eukaryota > Metazoa > Chordata > Chondrichthyes > Carcharhiniformes > Triakidae > Mustelus > Mustelus asterias. The sequence continues at coordinate 52,523,927 of NC_135807.1, read as the reverse complement.
GTAATTGCAGGCAAATGACCACCCACACTATGAGCTTTGGCTTACACGCAAAGTAAGTGCATTGAGTTTATAATCAACTGGTATATGACCACAGATATGTCATTATGTATGTCAGTGCTCTTTATTCAGGAAGTACCCCTGATTCCCTCAGTAAATAGCAGTCCATGATGGGTGCATTTTGGAAGGAGAGGGTGTGTTGTTAAAGTCAGGGCAGGACTAAAGGCAATCCTCTGCATCCACTGAGCCCACTCAGGAGGCTAAGGAAACTTGACATGTCCACTACGACTCTCACCAATTTTTACAGATGCACCATACAAAGCATCCTTTCTGGATGTATCACAGCTCGGTATGGCTTCTGCTTTGACCAAAACCACAAGGAACTACAAAAAGGGTCGTGAACGAAGCCTAGTACATCACACAAACCAGCCTCCCATCCATTGACTCTGTCTACACTTGCCACTGCCTCGGAAAAGCAGCCAGCAAAATCAAGGATCCCACTCATCCCGGACATTCTCTCTTTCACCTTCTTCCTTCGGGAAAAAGATACAAAAGTCTGAGGTCACGGACAAACTGACTCAGTGACAGCTTCTTCCCTGCTGCCATCAGGCTGTTGAATGGACCTATATTAAGTTGATTTTTCTCTACACCCTAACTGTGACTACAACACTACATTCTACATTCTCTCCTTCTCCTCTATGTACTCTACGAATGGTATGTTTTGTCTGTATAGCATGCAAGAAACAAGACTTTTCACTGTTTTCCAATACATGTGACAATAATAAATCAAATCAAATCAAATTAGAAACACCTCAACAGCATGTGGGGCTGGAACCTGCATTTCTATTCCATGTCCGCCACCTCCACATGTGTGAGAAATCTGCCATACAGCTTTGGCACAATGAAACAGTGTAGGCCAAAAAACAGCAACCGCATGCAAGGGTTCGAACTGCATTGCTCGCATGGTATGCAAGTACCTATCTTAGGTTCAACCATTCTTGTTCTGTACAACTATGGGTCAGTTGGTAGGCTTCCGGATCAAAAGGTTGTTGGTTCAAGCCCCATGCCAGGACTGAGCACAAAATCCCAGACTCACACTCCAGTGTAGTGCTGAGGGAGTACGGCACTGCTGGAGGTGTTGTCTTTCAAGTGCAATATTAAACCAGAGCCCTGGCTGCTCTCTTAAATGGACATGAAATAGCCCCATTGCACTATTTCCAAGAAGAGTTGACAACTTAACCTCAGTATCATGGTCAATATTTATAAAATAGGAGACTATCTAGTCATCATATTGCTGTGTGTGGGACCTTGCTGTCTGCAAATTGTTTGGTGTTTCCTGTGACAGTAATGATATTTTCAAAGTAATTTATTGACTGTAAAGCATTTTGAGATGTCCTGTGATCGTGAATGGTGCTGTATAAATCAAAGTTATTGGGGGAGAATTTCCACATCCTCTACGATGTGTTTCTCGGCAGTGGAAGACATCCTTCGCCGCCGGGAAACCCACAGCGAAGGTTCACCGCCAGCGGGACCAGAAGATCCCACCAGCGGGAAGAGCCAGAAAATCACCCCCATTATTTTTTTCTTTCGTTCCACAACAAATGTAAACAATAGCATTTACTATTGTCTTCTTCTTGATGCCACGAACCATGGCTAAGATTTTAAGAATGGCGAACGATCAAGGCTCACCAACCCAAGAGTCGGTGCCTAATGGGCGGCTACCAACTCGTGAATTCCCACTGCCATTTTGTGCTCACTGGAGTGTTGATTGGCTGTGGGCGGGACTTTTTTTCACTCTTGGATTGGCAGACAGATCTTCAACTCAGTCAGGCACAGCGCCACAGTGGCCAGAAGCAGTACTGCAGTCCTCTCTCTGGGACTGAGTCCTGGGGCGGGTGTGTAGGGGATGCCTAGAGGGTTGAGAGGGCAGGGAGACGGTCTTGCCATTAGCGGGGAGGTCATGGGGGAAGGAGGTCCAAGAACTTCAACGTCCCCAAGGCAAGGCACCCCAACTCTGAGGGTGCCTTCAGAGTATGGCCACTTAAGAGCCGGAACAGATGAATGGGTAGATTTCCCACTCAAGGCCCTGCCAGCCCAAGTGCGAAATTGCATCTGGGTTTGGGCTGGTGGGTTCCCAGGGGGAATCCCATCCAATCAATTTTATGCTTGCCCTCACCTCAGAACCGCCTTGCCGGGTGCGTACAATTCTACCCCATTTTCCTCATTTACAGTCAGATAACTGAGATTGTGATACTTCCCTGGATTCATTGGGACCTCTCAATGCTGTCTGCATTTGAATCTTTTCTAAAGGGTCTTTTTTAACCTCATAAGGCCACTATTCTTTGGTGCATTCCTGTACAAAATCTGCAGCTCTTCACTGGCAAAAACAAGTTGTTGATCACATCTTTCCACTGTACCATTGGGAAAAAATAGGTTGTTGTTTTCTACACTCACTACAACTTTCATGATTACCTGGCCCTTCACTGGACTTTCTGATCCCCAATAATACCTGCGGCAGTCAGACTTTGATTGTATGTACAGCTTATTCTAATTAGGGATAGGAATGTCAATTGGAAAAGTGGATCATCCTATCATTCGACATTGGAGGCACAGGCAAGCTCTGCACATTGGGAGAGTTTAACCCTGTTTTTCCTATTATTAGAAAATCAAATATCAGAAGGTTGGCACTGGTATGAAGCGGTCCAGCTGACCAATGTGAAGCACAGTGGGATTGTCTCCTTTATGAAACCTTACGGTGCGCTGGTCTGAATAAGACACAGGCTGCTTTGTGTTGCAGTTGTAGTGTAAATGCACCCTTTGTTCCAAATAGGACAATCTTCCACTTGTAGTGTGGCGAATCAATCATTTTCACTGAGCATCAATAAAACTGTCAAAAACGGTTGCAATGGTTATTGTAATGTACCCAGGTCTAGCTATTTAAAATCTTTGGGAAATAATAAATAATCAGGCAATAAATTACATCCAAGGTCATTTTTAAAGTTGCAAATTATCTGCCATCTCTCATCAGCCTGGCCTTGACATTTCTGTTGTTGGTAAACTGCCATCTGTGGCCCTGTACTCAGCTGTCAGGAGAGATTCAGGATTAAGGTGCATGCCTCACCACACTGATGTCCTTTCCCAGCATCAACCCAGGTGTACGCATTTATCACCTTTCCAGACAATGAGGCTCAGAGTTGGAAGTAAAGTGGGTGGGGATTAGCATTTATTCCATTATGTGCTTTTGAACATTAATGTTGTGCTGCTGTGTGTGTCTTTGTACTGCCCGTGAGCATTTCGTAAAATGTGCGCATTCATGTTGTGTGTTGTGGGAGTGTGGAGTTGCAACTATCTTGAATGGTTCCCCATGATAAATTGCTTTTTTCCTTGTTCTTGGAATGTTATACAGCGATAGATATGCAGCTCTTACTTGGGAATTTAGTTAGTGGGTTTGCTGTACAAGGCAAGGATTGTATGCTGAAATAAAACATAAAGTGTTGGAAAAATGCAGCAGGTCTGGCAGCACCTAGGACTGTAATACTACATTCTGCACTCTCTCCTTCCCTATGTACAGTATGCTTTGACGGTATAGCACACAAGAAACAATACCTTTCACTGTATACTAATACATGTGACAATAATAACAAATCAAATCAAAGCATCTGTGGAGAGAGGAATAGAATCAATGTTTTGAGACCATATGACTCTTCTTGAGAACCGTAGAGAGGGAGAAATGTGATAGATTCGATGCTACTTAAGAAGAGCAGATGGAGCAAAATAGAAGGTCAGTGTTAGGTGAGAACTAGGAGAGATTTAGCAAAGATGTCATCAGCATGATAGAAAGGGAGTGTTAATTGTAATATTAAAGACTAAAGAAGGTGCTGATAGCGACACAAAGGTAAGATAACAAAATATGTTAATAGTCAGTGCTCTGTGAAAGGAAAACTTAAGAAAATAGTGACAGATGGCCTTGTGGATGGGGGTGATGGGGGGCACTGGGACAAAAAGATTGAATTCAAAAAGAGAGTCAAGATGGAGGAGAAAGTTCATGATCTGAAATTGTTGAACTCAATGTTAAGTCCAGAAGGCTGTAACATGCCTAATCAGAAGATAAGGTGCTGATTCTCCAGTTTGTGTTAGGCTTCATGATCATTGCAGCAGGCCAAGGACAGACATGTGGGCATGAGAGCAGGATGGTGAGTTGAAATAGCAAGCTATCAGAAGGTTGAGGTCACGTTTGCGGACTGAGCAAAGGTGTTCCGCAAGGTGGTCACCTAGTCTGCATTCAGCCTCCCCAATGAAGAGGAGACCACACTGGGAGCAGCGAATACTGGAGACCAAATTGAAGGAGGTAGAAGTGAAATGCTGCTTCACCTGAAAGGAGTATTTAGGGCCCTGGACAGCAAGGAAGATGGAGGTAAAGGGGTGGATGTTACACCCTCTGCGATGGATGGGAAGGTGACGTGGGAAGGGACGAGGAGTTGGGAGTGATGGAGGAGTGGACCGGGATATCACGGAGGGAGTGGTCCCTGCAGAATGCTGACGGGGAGTGGGGAAGATGTGTTTGGTGGTGGCTTCATGCTGGACTCGAAACATTAGTTCTGTTTCTCTCTCCACAGATGCTGCTTGACCTGACCTGCTGAGTTTTTCCAACATTTTCTGTTTTCATTTCAGATTTACGGTATCCCAATATTTTGCTTTCTAAAAGATGGTGGACCGACAGTCCCACTATTGTGCACCAAATTATTTACATGAACTGAGAACATAGCCTGCTCATTTTGAATACTGACCAATATTTTTAAACCTATTTAATTCCTTTATGTTACTGCTACATTTGCTTAATGAATGTTATTAAGTGGATTGACTTGTTTTTCCTAATTGTGATACGGATATCTCACATTTGGAAGTTTCTGTCTGTGTATCACACAGAACATTCCTTTGTTCGAAAGATAATTCTAGTCTGTCCTTTACAATGTTGACATCATTTGAAAAATCGGCCCTTTCTTCACAAGTGTTACTGAATTCCATGAAAAGCATGAATAAATGAAACGGATAAATTAAGCTGTTGGCACAATAATACAGGCACCAAGAATAGAAATTCACAAACTAGTCATTCTGTTGATTCCGAGCACAAGATGTAGGATTTTGATATGTAATGCTTGACTCATGCAGTATTTGAACTATTGCTGGTGTACTGTCAAATGATGGGTGTTTAATATGAAAATTGTACATATCTGCAAAATAATTGAGCAGAGACTCACTGTTTTTCGATAGTGGTAGGGATACATTCAACTTCAGCAGCCCAAAAGTATACAGGAAGGCATGGTGGCATAGTGGTTAGCACTGCTGCCTCATAGTGCCAGGGACCAGGGTTCAATTCCGGCCTCAGGTGAGTATGTGACGTTTGCACATTCTCCCCATGTCTGCGTGGGTTTCCTCTGGGTGCTCCGGCTTCCTCTCACAGTCCAAAGACGTGCGGGTTAGGTTGATTGGCCATGATAAATTCCCCCTTTGTGTCAGGGGGATGAGGAAGGTGTGGAGTTATGGGGATAGGGCCTGAGTGGGATTGTTGTTGGTGCAGGCTCGATGGGCCAAATGGCCTCCTTCTGCATTGTAGGTTCTATGATTCTATGAACTCCATGGCCATTCAAAATGGCAGGTGGAACCCAATTCAGGGATTCTTGCCCCCATTCCTAACTCCCTAGAGTTTCATTGGTGCAGGATAAGTTTGCAGGTAGTGAGGCCACATCCTGCACTCCCAACCTGGCTAGCTCTGTTGCAGGGGTAGGCATCTCCTAGCTCCGGCAAATTTCATGGACCAGCTTTTCCATGACATGTAATTGAGATGCGTCGTGAACCATAGTTTGGATTCAGGGACCATGGAAAAGTAGGTTTAAATGAGTTTTACCCATGGTCTCATGTCCCTTTCATACTTGTCCATGCCAATCCAATGCCAACATATACCACTCATACACTGTCTATGCCAAAGCATTTCCCTTCCATGCTCAATCACCCAGTATGCACAATATGCCATCTAATAACAATGGCAAGTATGGAACTGTTAAGCAAATATTAACACCCATTCACAAATCTTTTTTTGTCAAAACAATGCTGTTCCTACATCTACAGAAGTGTCAGAGAGACCATTAAAGTACCAATAACAGAGGTTTCAAATATTAGCATCTCTTAAACTTGTCTAAATAAACACTGAAACATTGACAAAAGAGATCATAGAAAAACAACTTATAACCACTTAAAGATGTCAATCAAACTGAATCAACAATTTAGTTGTCAAAACAGAACCTCCTGCTGAACTATTGTCTTTATTAATCAAGGCTCACAGCCTAGCCACCAGTGGACATGACATGGTGGTGTTTTGGCATGGAAGATGTAAAGAGCTATCGGGTTTGGTTGGATAGGTTGAGGAAATGTAAGGGTTGAGAGCTAGAGGGTCTAAAACCTTCTAACACAGATGGGCTGAAATCCCAGGGAACTGCGGTATGCCTTCTAACCACTCTGCCTCAGCATTTTCCCACTCTGTAGCCACCAGCACTCAGCATCCAGGGTCAGCGAACACAACACCATCTGACATCCATCTGTCCCAAAGGCAAAATTCTGCACACCAGGGTGCTTTTTACTGAGGCTGAGGCTGGTCCAGCAAGTTGGGAAATTTCATGACTTGAGCTACCCACTCTGTTAGCCAAGAATCCAGGCGTTTCCGCTGGATTGTTGGCATTTACGTCGGTGAGATCTTACGATCCCGTGGATGGAGCATCCATGCTACGGGTTTCCCAGCGGTGAGGGGTGCATTCAGTGGGCAACCTCATTGGCAATGGTGGGACCATAAGATGCCGCCACCAATGAGTGGCACACCGCTTCCCGCTGCTGCGGAGGTGCAGGCAAATCTTGCCCACCAGATCAGGGAAGGGCAGATAAGTAGAACAGGAACAATTGCTAAAATAATGATTTGGCCTTTTTGCTTCCGTCTCCCAAAATTTATCCTTCCAGGGCTTCAGTTTCAAACGGTAACTTACGAGTGAGATTCTCTCTTGTAAAACCATTTTCTCCATAAAAATATCAATCAGTCCAACATTTCAAAGCTGATGTCATTAATTCAATTATGCTGTATTTTCTCAATTAAGACATTTTAAATAAGTTTCAAAGGAATAGCCAGTATAAGGACAGATATTGTTGATGTATACAGCCTGGAAGTTGCTCTTGGTAAGCTATTTAGGGCTTAACTCAGTCACAAAAAATTATTTCAGCTCTCTCAAATCAGTGTTCCAGCAAGGCCTGTACCGTTGCAGCACGGCAAACATGTCACCACTTACGGCTGCACTTTTCTGTTCTGACAGCTAATTGTCCTAATACATGATACAACTGCATCATTACCTGCACTTCCCCCCATTCTCCTGCACAGCAATTTTATTAGTGATCAGAAACAAACAGTAAGCAGGTGTTGTGCTACAATCCAACACTGATGGCCACTCATTGTACAGTACCTACTGACATTAATTTTTATGTCAACAGACTTATGAATTATGAAAATAACCATTCAAAAGTTGCAAATTGCACTGCTGTCATTGATCCTCAAAACTGCTGAAGTTACAAAATTCCTGTATTGTTAAAAAAAAGTGCGGCATGGTGGCACAGTGGTTAGCACTGCTGCCGCACAGTGCCAAGGACCCAGGTTCAATTCCGGCCTTGGGTGACTGTCTCTGTGGAATTGCACATTCTCCCTGTTTCTCCGGGTGCTCCGGTTTCCCCCCACAGTCCAGAGATGTGCCGGTGAGGTGGAGGATTGACGACGCTAAATTGCCCCTTAGTGTCCAAAGAAGTGTAGGTTAGGTGGATTAGCCATGGTAAATGTGTGGGGTTACAGAGATAGGATGGAAGGGAGATCCTGGGTGGGATGTTCTTTCGGAGAGTCAGTGCAGGCTCAATGGACCAGATGGCCTCTATGTACACCGTAAAGATTCTATGATAAGAATTTATGGTCATCCTTGAATATAAATTTTGTTTTTACTGTTACAAAAGTTTTGTTCAGACTGTAGCTTTATCTTAAATAACAAAATTAACTCCACAGTTTAGATTTCATTTCTTTAAATGGAGCTTATTATCTCCATTGGTTGCCTGATAGTCAACTGACCCGTTTGGGCTTTAATCCATGTTCAGGGCTGACTGTCAGATCAGGATCCAGACGTAATGAAGGTGGGTTGAATTGGTGTTTTATGCATCTTAATATTTGCCTTTTTGATCATAATAATGTTGGGGAAAACAATGGAAATTGATGGTGGTAAAGATTTCACTCCTTTTCCATGCTTCATTTCACAGCCTTGTCTCAATCAAATAATTTAAACGGTGGTGAGTAATCTGTCACAGTCACTGTGGTGTTGGCCGGGAGCTAAACAAAACTATTTCCGACAATGAAACCTCAAGCAATTTTTGTCAACCTGTAATTAGAAGGCTGTTCCCGTTGCTCCGTCAGCAGTGACCTGTACTTTAAATCCAAAAGGTTGTGATTCTGAATCATTGTCTGTTGGTTAAGCAACCAGCTCAAGGGACTGCTTTGCTGTGGAATGTATTCATGTATTTTGTGAGGGAGGTAATGTTAGGTTTCGTCTGTTCATCCCATTGACTGGCTATGAAGTGTCACTCTTGATAGCAGTAGGACATGTAACCCCCAGCCAGCCCTGCTGACAGAAGGATGATAAATTCAAATCAAAATGTTTCAGCTACAGAAAGAAAGCAAAGTAGAAATCCTTTTGCATGGCAGACATCATGACAGAACACAGCTAAGACAACCGTAACTAGGAGACATATATATAAATTTAACCTTTATGATAGTTCAGGGGGCGGTGGGGAGGGGTCACAGAATCACATAGAATCGTTACAACGCAGCAAAAGACAGCGACCCCCACCAACCACCCTTTCAGTCATTTCATTCCAGGTCCTAATCATATGCTGCATAGAAATGATTTTCCTTGCATCAACTTTAGTTCTTTTGTCAATCACTTTAGATGTTGTCCTCTAGTTCGAAACTCTTGCAACAATTGCAACGATTTCTGGCTATCTACTTCTCATAATTTTGAGCACCTCTATCAAATCTCTTAGTATTGCTACAATGCTGAAGGAGGCCATTCAGCCCATCGAGTCTGCACTGACTTTCTGACAGAGTATCTTACCCATGCCCTCTACCCCCCTCCCCGTAATCCCCGTAAACCTTTTCTTTCTCAAGAAATGACACCGCTCTGCTTCTGACACATGCATGTGTCAATAAGAATAAAAGAGAAAAATCTGAAACAATGTGAAAAAGATTATGCATTTTCACAGCACATCAACCAGCATCAACCAGCATAATTATGACAGAATTATGGAAAAATTCAAAATGTAATGTCAATATGGCCATTTTTAACAGCATTTTGTGTTTTTTTGTTTATTTGTTTAGCAGCATTTCCAAATTTTTGCCTATACGGAAGCAAGAATGTAAAAAAGAACGTCTTTGTATTTCAAAAGAACATGGGTCTTCTTTCATTGTTTTTCATGGAAAACCATTTAATAATGGTTCGCATTGTTGCAATTTATGAGTAATTCATCCAACATCTTCCACTGGCTGTGCACCTAGTTACTGGAAGCATACAAATTATGTAACTATCAATCAAGTTTGCTGGATGTGCTTCCAAATGATTTGTTCTTAGCATTGCGTATGTTTGAAACTAAACTATGGATTGATTTTCCTGACTGCATTATAATGGACATGTGTCTGAATTCTCTGGCAGTTATGTATCTGAGTTCCCTGGACATTGGATGTTAAGATTTGTTACTGGTTTGGGGAGGGGTGCGGTGGGGCGGGTGCAGGTGAGAAGGAAAAATTATTTGTTGGTCAAATAGGATTAGAAATACATCTCTTCGTCAATCCCGTTAATCCTTCAGTGTTTAATAAATCTTTGTCTCACTTACAAACTGGATTTATGTGGATCTTGTGTACAGAACACCAACCTAGCACTCCCTCAAATCAAATAATATACGTTCTCCCCTTATCTGCATAGGTTTCCTCTGGGTGCTCCGGTTTCCTCCACACTCCAAAGATGTGTGGGTTAGGTGGATTGGCCATGCTAAATTGCCCTCTAGTGTCAGGGGGATGAGCAGGGTAAATAGGTGGGAATAGGACCTGGGTGGGATTGTTGTCGGTGCAGGCTCGATAGGCCAAATGGCTTCCTTCTGCACTGTAGGGGTTCCATGCTGCTACTCCATTCTTATGTAAGTACTACGCTGCACAAGATGAAATTAAAATTGTACCGCTGCTATTTGTTATTGGGGGATGCTCTTGTATAGATGATGCTCCCATGCAACTAACAGGGGCAAAGACACGATGGGCCAAAGGTCCTATTTTTGTGCTGTGTACCTCTATGGCTCTAATGCATATTCATAACTCCAATCATTCCAATAGCATATTTCTCATTTTGCAAAGACGTTCCTAATTCAGGCCATAGTTTCCCTTTAGATCTAAATTCTTCTTCATTTAGTTGGCTGAAGACAAAACTGAAAGTCACCATCCCTAGATCTGTTTTCTGTCTTTACCTCCTGAGCTTTGCCTTCTTAAATATATATTCCTGTATGTGAGAAATTCTGCCAGATTTCCCATAGCACATGCACAGGTAAGTGGAGATCTTGGTCAGATATCTACAGACATTTAAATTTAAATAAGGGTTATGGTGAGTGGGCGGGTAAGTGGAGCTGAGTCCACAAAAAGATCAGCCATGATCTTATTGAATGGCGGAGTAGGCTCGAGGGACCAGATGGCCTACTCCTAGTTCTTATGTTCTTATGACATTGAATACAAAAGTCAGGTAATGTTGAACATGTACAAAAATATAGATTTATTTCACAGTGCTTCAAGATTTTGGCTGCAGTCCCAGATAGAAAGTTGCATTTGAAGATTCCCGAAATAATTAACTCAGATCAAACTAGATTTATTTAGAACTGTCACTTAAACGTTAAGTTCATTCATTTGACAACCTCTCCATGGGTGGTAGGACTGGACAGAGAACATAGAGCTCCTTGTGCGCTAACATGACAGGGCTGCTCTATGCAAAGTTATCCAAAAGGATTTTTAAATTATGTTTCTCTAATCTCAATTAATCAGATTGAGATCCCATGAGGGAGAAGCCAAGCCCCAGGCCATGGAGTTTGGAGATGAGATTTGTAGGAATAATGGTGTTAAAGGCTGAGCTGTAGTCTATAAATAGGAGTCTGACATAGGTGTCTTTATTATCTAGGTGTTCCAGGGTTGAGTGCAGGGCCAGGGAGATAGCGTCTGCTGTGGACCTGTTGCAGTGCGAGGCAAACTGTAGTGGATCCAGGTACTCTGGGAGGCTGGAATTGATTCGTGCCGTGACTAGCCTTTTGAAGCACTTCATAATGATGGATGTCAGAGCCACCGGACGATAGTCATTAAGACACGCTGCTTCGCTTTTCTTTGGTACCAGGATGATGGTCATCTTCTTGAAGCAGATAGAGACCAGATAGGATAGTTTTGTGAACCAGATGGGTAGTGACTGGAGCTGGTGTCCAATGGCATATCACAAAGTTCAGTGCTGGGTCCCTTTTTGTTTGTTATATACATAAATGATATAGATGAGAATGTGAGGGGAATGATAAGTAAGTTTGCAGATGACACCAAGATTGGTAAGGTGGTTCATAGTGAAGAAGAAGGTCATAGTTAACAGGAAGGTGGAGATGAGTTGCTCAGATGGGCAGAGCAGTGGCAGATGGTACTTAACCCTGATAAGTGCGAGGTGATGCACTTTGGAAGAAGTAACAAGACAAGGGAGTATTTAATGAATGGCAGGATGCTAGGAAGCTCAGAGGAACAGATGGATCTTGGGGTACTTATTCACAGATCCCTGAAGGAGGTAGAACAGGTAAATAGGGTAGTTAAGAAGGCATATCGGACACTTGCTTTCATCAGTCATGGTATAGAATGTAAGAGCAAGGAGGTAATGTTGGAGCTTTACAGAACGTTGGTTAGACGACAGCTGTGTACTGTGTGCAGTTCTGGTCACCTTACTATAGGAAGGATGTGATTGCCCGAGAGGGGGGGTACAGAGGAAATTCACCAGGATTTTGCCTGAGATGGAGCATTTGAGCTTTAAAGAGAGGCTTGGATTGTTTTCTTCAGAGCAGAGAAGGCTGAAAGGGGTCATGATTGAGGTGTGTAAGATTATGAGGGGTATGAACAGAGTGAATAAGGAGCAGCTGTTCTCTTTGGTACTGATGCGCGTTATCACACACGAGGCTTGAGATGCTCAGGAAATAAAGGCTTTTATTTGCTGTTACAACGAAGCTACTAATTATATACACGATCCCAGACTGAGGGGTCCCAGACAGAGCAGTGACCTTTATACCTCTCCCAGGAGGCGGAGCCCGACTGGGATGTACCACAATAACTATAATACAAGGTGTAACAGCCCAACCCTAACCCCAACAGCAACAAGTAGAACAACCCATCCCGAACCTCAACAGCAACATATATACATACTTGTAGTACTGGCCAGACCCTGGCTCAGTACTATCTAGTGGGAACCAACGATGGTTCACCACATTCACCCCTCCTTTGAAGACAAAGGCCGGCGGGGTACAAAAAAAGAGAATAATTTGTCATCAGTCTATAAGTTCAGATGGTCAGGGGGACCGCACCGTCGTTGTGACCTCCTCAACACCGGCGATGACACCGGAGTAGGCACTCGCGGTGGCGTTCTCACCAAGGCGATGTCCAAAGGTTCCTCCACAGTTCCACGGGCCGGTTGACCCCGAGGTGATGATAATCCGTTGAGTTCCGACACGCCTTGAAGTGGCGACCATCCCCTGGACTCAGGCAAGCTGTACACGGGAGTAAAAGGGTGAAGTAATGGTCCCGATGCTGCCCGCGCCGTGTCCGGAGGGGAAACAATAGTTGGGGGGTTTCTAACAGGGGGTATGGGAGCGACAGGGGTTTCTACATCCCCTGCTGGCGCCAGGTCTCGGATCGAGACCGTGTCCTCTCGCCCGTCAGGGTATGCCACATAGGCATACTGAGGGTTGGCGTGGAGGAGATGGACCTGTTCGACCAACGGGTCGGACTTGCGGGCCCTTACATGTCGCCGCAGGAGGACAGGTCCTGAGTACGTCAACCAAGACGGTAATGAGGTCCCAGAGGAAGACTTCCGAGGGAATGAAAACAGCCTCTCATGGGGAGTAGCGTTGGTTGCCGTACACAGGAGTGAGCGTATGGAATGGAGCGCATCAGGGAGCACCTCTTGCCAACGGGAGACTGGAAGGCTTTTTGACTTCAACGCCAGTAAGACAGCCTTCCAGACTGTAGCATTCTCACGTTCCACCTGTCCGTTACCCCTAGGGTTGTAGCTCGTGGTTCTACTAGAGGCAATCCCGTATGAGAGCAGGTATTGCCTCAAGTCATCGCTCATGAACGACGAGCCCCTGTCGCTGTGAATGTAGCTGGGGTACCGAACAGGGTGAAAAGATCACGGAATGCCTTGATAACCGTGGCAGCGGATGTATCAGAGCAGGGAATAACAAAAGGGAATCTCGAGTACTCATCAATGATGTTGAGGAAGTACACATTCCGATCTGTTGAGGGAAGGGGGCCCTTAAAGTCGACACTCAGTCTTTCGAAGGGACGAGTGGCCTTGACTAATTGTGCCCGGTCAGGTCGGTAAAAGTGCGGTTTGCATTCCGCACATACCCGACAGCTTCTTGTCATGGACCTGACGTCCTCCACCGAGTAGGGCAGATTGCGGGCTTTTACAAAGTGGTAGAGCCGAGTGACCCCAGGATGGCATAGGTCATTATGGAGAGCCTGCAAATGGTCCTCCTGTATACTGGCGCATGTTCCACGCGAGAGGGCATCCGAGAGCTCATTGAGTTTCCCTGGACGATACATGATGTCATAATTATAGGTGGAGAGTTCAATTCTCCACCGCAAGATCTTGTCGTTCTTGATCTTGCCCCTCAGCGTGTTATTGAACATGAACGCCACGGACCGCTGGTCCGTGATCAGGGTGAACCGTTTTCCCGCCAAGTAATGGCGCCAGTGCCTGACGGCCTCCACAATGGCCTGGGCCTCCTTTTCCACCGCTGAATGCCGAATTTCGGGGCCTTGGAGGGTGTGGGAAAAAAAGGCGACGGGCCTGCCCGCCTGGTTAAGTGTGGCGGCCAGGGCGAAATCAGATGCATCGCTCTCCACCTGAAAGGGGATGAACTCATCAACAGCATGCATCGTAGCTTTCGCGATGTCGGCTTTTAGTTTATCAAAGGCCAATCGAGCCTCTGGTGTTAGGGGAAAAGAAGTGGACTTGATAAGCAGACGGGCTTTGTCCGCGTAATTGGGAACCCACTGTGCATAATAAGAGAAGAAGCCTAAGCATCTTCTCAGTGCTTTTGCACTAGTGGGCAGGGGAAGTTCAAAGAGGGGACGCATACGGTCTGGATCAGGGCCAATGACCCCGTTTTCCACCACGTATCCGAGGATGGCTAAACGGCGCGTACGAAATACACACTTCTCCCTGTTGTAGGTCAGATTCAGGCGAGATGCAGTGCATAGGAAATTCAGGAGATTTGTGTCGTGGTCCTGCTGGTCATGGCCGCAGATGGTGACGTTATCCAGGTACGGGAAGGTAGCCCGCAGCCCGTTCTGGTCCACCATTCGGTCCATAGCACGCTGGAAGACCGAGACCCCATTGGTGACACCAAAGGGAACCCTGAGAAAGTGATACAAGCAACCATCCGCCTCAAAAGCCGTGTATTGTCGGTCCTCTGGGCGAATGGGGAGTTGGTGGTAGGCAGACTTGAGGTCTATGGTGGAGAACACCCGGTACTGTGCAATCTGATTGACCATGTCAGATATGCGCGGGAGGGGATACGCATCCAGCTGCGTGTATCTATTAATGGTCTGACTATAGTCAATGACCATCCGGGGTTTGTTCCCACTCTTGACCACCACGACCTGCGCTCTCCATGGACTAGCGCTAGGTTGTATGATCCTTTCCTTGAGGAGCCGCTGAACTTCAGATCGAATGAAGATCCGATCCTCAGCGCTGTAACGCCTACTCTTAGTCGCAATGGGCTTGCAGCCTGGCACAAGATTCTGGAACAGGGAGGGTGTGGTAATCTTCAGGGTCGAGAGGCTACAGGCGGGGCGCGTTGGGCAATTTGGAGGCTGCTGTTCTCCCACTGAAAGCGGAGGGAGTGGCCCACCGTACTGTAGGGTTACACTCTTCAAGTGGACCATGAAGTTTAGTCCGAGAAGTATTAGCGCGCAAAGGTGCGGCAACACCAGGAGCTTGAAGCGCTCGTAAACCGTGCCTTGCACCGTTAAAGTTACCACACAACTCCCTAGCACGGTGACAGACCGGGACCTTGATGCCATAGAAATTGTCTGTTTGACAGGTTGAATCTGGAGTCCACACCGCTTCACAGTGTCTGGGTGGATAAAACTCTCAGTGCTCCCGCTGTCAAACAGACAATAAATCAAGTGGTTGTTTACCTGAATGTCCATCATAGACTTGTCGAGTCTATGAGGCTTGTCCTGGTCCAGGATGATCGACGCCACCGTTGGTTCATGAGCGCCACTGCAGGCAGCTGAGATTGACGAGGATGACCCCTGCTGGTCGTTCTTGGTCGGTGCCGACCAACATAGCCGCTCCCATAGGTCGCACGTGGGTGATGGCGCCAAAATCAGCGACCCCTGGTGGTCACACATCTCCGACTCCGTCGACCGTAATGGCGTCGTCCTGGCCTCGCACGTGGACGAAACCCTCGACGATGCCGACGACGAAGAACCGGGCTCCGAGGAATCGCAGGCCGCACTGCTGTTCCTAGAAGCAGGTTTAGATCGGCATACTTTCGAATAGTGCCCCTTCTTACCGCAGGGGGAGCGCAACACAGCTTTAGCGGGACACCGTTGCCAAGTATGCTTCGCTCCCCCACAGAAGTAACACCGCGGGCCACCCAGAGCTGCTGCCGTCGTCAGGCCCGAGTGTGGGCACGCCATCACGCAGCTTTTCGAACCCGAGGGGCGAGGAGGGATCAGCGACTGCTCCTGCCACGTTGTCTCCACGTGGTCTTCAGGATACAATACTAGGCTTTTGGAGGCCGTCTCCAACATATCCGCTAGTTCTATCGACTTAGTGAGGTCAAGATTACCTTGCTCCAGTAGTCTGAGTCGGATGTAAGATGATCCGATTCCCGCCACAAACGCATCTCGAGCAAGGTCGTTCATATTCTGGTCTGCCGACACTGCTTTGCAGTTACAGCCCCTGGCTAGCTGTAGGAGCTCGTTCGCGTATTCTTCCGTCGTTTCGCCGGGCTGCCGTCGTCGAGTGGCTAAGAGGTATCGAGCATGCATTTCGTTTGGCGGTTTAATGTAACGCTTCTTAAGAAGCTCGAGGGCCTTTGCGTAGTCGGTGGCCGCACGGATCGTGAGGTATACGGTGTCGCTTACCCTCGCATGGAGGACCCGGAGTCTGTCATCGTCTGTGGTGACCGCTGCGGAGGCTGCCAGGTAGTCCTCAAAACATTTCAACCAGTGGTCTAAGGTGTTAGAGGCGCCCGCCGCACGTGGATCCAGTGTAAGACGTTCAGGTTTCAATATCTGCTCCATACTCTCTGTATCGTTTTTTTTTTCTTTCGACGAGAGTTTACTTAACAGCAAATAAAAATTGATGCGCGTTATCACACACGAGGCTTGAGATGCTCAGGAAATAAAGGCTTTTATTTGCTGTTACAACGAAGCTACTAATTATATACACGATCCCAGACAGAGCAGTGACCTTTATACCTCTCCCAGGAGGCGGAGCCCGACTGGGATGTACCACAATAACTATAATACAAGGTGGAACAGCCCTACCCTAACCCCAACAGCAACAAGTAGAACAATCCATCCCTAACCCCAACAGCAACATATATACATACTTGTAGTACTGGCCAGACCCTGGCTCAGTACTATCTAGTGGGATCCAACGATGGTTCACCACAGGTACAGAGGTCAATCACGAGGCGGCATAGTTTTAGGATGAGGGGCAGCAGATTCAGAAGGAATTTGAGAAAAAAGGAAAGCTTTGTGAAGCATTGGTGAGACTATAATTGTATACATTTTTGGTCTCCTTACTTAAGGAGCGATATATTTGCATGGGAGATAGTTTAGAGAATGCTCAATAAGTTACTTCCTGGGATGAAGAAGTCACCTTATAAAGGCAAGTTGAGCAGTCTGGGACTGCACTGATTGGAGTTTTGGGGAATTGCTGAAACATATACAATTCTGAGGAGTCACATGTTGAGAGGATCTTTCCCTGCATGGGAGAAATCTAGAACTGGAGGGTTCCGTTTAAAAATAAGGGGTCTCCCGTTTAAGATGGACAGAGATGAGGAGAAATTTCTTCTCTCAGGGGGTCTTTAATGTTTGGAATTCAATGGAAAGTTAGACAGATATTTGATCTACACGAAAGTCAAGGGTTAAGGAGGGGCAGGCAGATAAGTGGAATTAAGGCCACAATCAGATCAGCCATGATCAGATCAGCCATGCCCTTATTCAATGGCAGAGCAGGCTTAAGAGGTCAAATGATCTACTCCTGCTTCTATTTCTTATGTTCTTGTGTTCCAACTTGCTCTTGATCAGTAATTCTAATAGGTTAATGTAGCTGTGTGCGTTAGATTATAGCAGACATTTGGATTTGGCTCAGGAAACCTGGCAGCTAAAGGGAGCTATCAATCCAGCAGCTAAGTGCTTTTCCAGAATTGCATATTTGACAGGAGGAGCGGGAAAACCTCCCCCACACCCAGCCAACCATTCAATCTGTCCGGTTACTGAGCAGAAAATTAGAAAAAAAATCAAATGAGGTCCTGTATAATTTAGCAGGACTTCCTCGCTAGTCATATTTCTGAGGTTTCTGACAACACACAGTCTCCTCCTCCCAACCCCCTCCATAAATATTAGGACTGATATCTTTTGACAGATGGTGTTTGTTCTTTTTTTTACTTGAGTTCTCTGCCGAAAGGTGGGACCTCGGTGATTATTTGCCAAACCACATCAAAGTGCCTTGATTTTCACCATGAATAGTGTGAGGAGGAAGGCCCTAAAATCTACCTGAGATGGAACTGGGATTGAACCCAGTGTTGTTTGGCACCAATCTGATGCAGACGCCAGCCACTTAGTCCACTGGGCTAACTGGCTTCCTTAGAAGGTGTGGTTAGAATGATGTATTTGTGGCCACAAAGCTTTGCGATTCTGTCAATCCTTTTTGAAGAGAGTTACCTTGTTTTCCGTAAAAGAGGAATATTGAAGGGTAAAGGGAGTGGCTTGAAGCTTGGGACTAGAATAAAAACATTGGGCATCTAACCTGTTTCTGTGAAGTAGTGTATTACAACTGCAAACTTCCCCGGTCCCATCTCTGCTGGCAAACATTTGGTGGAGCAGGCCATAAGACCATAAGACAAGGGAGCAGAATTAGACCACTCGGCCCATCGAGTCAGCTCCGCCATTCAATCATGGCTGATATTTTTCTCATCCCCATTCTCCTGCCTTTTCCCCATAACCCCTGATCCCCTTATTAATCAAGAACCTATCTACTTCTGTCTTAAAGGCACTCAATGACCCGGCCTCCACAGCCTTCTGCGGCAAAGAGTTCCACAGATTCGCCACTCTCTGGTTGAAGAAATTCCCCCTCGTCTCTATTTTAAAGGATCGTCCCTTCAGCCTGAGGTTGTGCCCTCTGGTTCTAGTTTTTCCTACGAGTGGAAACATCCTCTCCACATCCACTCTATCCAGGCCTCGCAGTATCCTGTAAGTTTCAATAAGATCCCCCCTCATCCTTCTAAACTCCAACGAGTACAGACCCAGAATCCGACAAGCTCTTCATTCCAGGGATCATCTTGTGAACCTCCTCTGGACCTTTTCCAATGCCAGCACATCTTTCCTTAGATACAGGGCCCAAACTGTTACAGCTGAGCTGTAATTTTCTATGGTTCTATGGTTCTAATACTCCAAATGGGGTCTGACCAGAGCCTTATACAGCCTCAGAAGTACATCCGTGCTCATGTATTCTAGCCCTCTTGACAAGAATGCTAGCATTGCATTTGTCTTCCTAACTGCTGACTGAACCTACACGTTAACCTTAAGAAAATCTTGAACAATAACTCCCAAGTCCCTTTGTGTTTCTGATTTGCTAAGCATTTTCCCAATTAGAAAATAGTCTATGCCTCCATTCCTCCTTCCAAATTGCATAACCTCACACTTTTCCTCACAACACCGGCTCGTCAGATGTTCCAGGAAATAGTACCATCTCAAATCCCAGGAAAGGCTCATTACACTAATGGTAAATAGACTATATTTATAAGGATTTATAAGAGACTCCAGCCCAATTCTGGCAGCCTATGTTAGACAGATACACAGGCATTCTTCGAAGGGAACTCCATGACATTAAAAGGATTTAAATTGAAGTGTAAGAAATTTATTTTTCAATAGCTACAAAAGCTCGGTGCCTTGGTCAGAATTTGATCCTTTTTATATCCCGATCGTTTTCTACAGGGGGCAATTTTGCGGGAATGGCGGTGCGTGCTCAAAGTCCAGAGGGCATGATTCGTGCCGGTGAGTTTCCGAGTGACGATCTTTCCGGCCCCTTGCTGATGGAATGGCCTGAAACATGCCACGGGACCAGAGAACACTCATTTTGATACATCAGCATGTCAGTAGCGAGCATTCCCTCCGGATATTGAGCCTGTATAGAATTTTCAGCTGGCGCCAGCGTGGCGTCACATCTGCGCCATTTACAACAGCTCTACATAAGCATGAACCTGGCGCTTTCACCTCCAAGGGGGGTTTCGGATGTGAGCGCTCATACAGCCAGCACTCTCTGCAGAGTGCACTACTCCGGGGAGCACCAGAGAGGACTTGAGGGACACGCATAGGTTCAACTCAGGGTTGGGGGTCCCAGAATCGACATTTTGGGGAGAAGGGTTGGGGAGGGGTCACTAGCAGGCCTTCTCCACCCTTCATGTTGGGGCGCCCCTTGTTTTAAAGGAGTTGTGAGGGTTAGTATGCAGGCAGCACTTCCAGTGTCCTTATTCCTGTCATTCCATATCACAGCTGAGGGAATACCCTTCTTTAGTGGGGGCTGGCAAGAGGGTTGGGCGGGGGGGGGGGGGGGGGTGGGGGGCGCCGGGGCGGTGCATGGCACACTGCACAGGGATGAGGGGCCGGGTAAGCACGGTGGTTCCTCCAAGCTTGGTGGCACAAACAGACAGGGTGGAGGCTCTGTGGGTGAACAAAGTGAAATTTATTGACAAACATTCAGAACAACATGGTGACCTGACTGCAATTGTGCTTATATTCACCCGTACCCACTAAATGCCTCCAGTTTCTTAATCTTCCTCACCCTCCCACTACATCGAGGCGTCGCCCCAGGATCCACAGCTGTCAGAACCAGGAGGCATGCTGCTCACAGGGAGGGGGGTGCCAGATGGGCTGGAGACGCCCTTGGCTGGAGGGCCCCAGGCTGTACTCCTGCCAATCCTCTTCCCTTCCATTTCCCAGGGCCTCCTGTGCTCCTCCATGGGATGGTAGGGCAGTCTGGAGTGAGATTCAGAAGCCCTGCCATCCTCTGGCACAGATACTCATGGATTCCCACCAGTGCCTACACCATGCGGTCGAAGTTCTGCACCATGGTGCGGATATCTCCTGCCATGGAGTGCATGTCCTGCAAAAAGGTCTCCACTGTGGATGGCACCCTCGCAGTGTTGGCCTTGGTGAGCTGCATTGACGGCACCATCTCCTGAGATAGAAGGCGATGGGACTCCTCCAATTGGCCTTGCACTCCGAGGAGGGCTGCTGCTGTCCCTTCCTGAGACTCGCGACTCTGCCTTTGCAGCTCCAGCAGCTGTGGGATGATCGGGCCCAAGGGCACATCATCAGTCTGGGGGTCAGCAAAGTCCTGAGCTCTGGCATCCCTCCAAGTAACGGTTCCCTGGGATGTCACTGCCTCCACCTGCTGTGGATCGTCAGTTTTGAGGTGCTCACCAGTGAGTGACCCGGAAGCCTGCATCTTCCAAGGTGGGGTTGGAGAAGTCCCCCTCTGCATTGCTAGAGTCCAGTGGTTCCGGGAGCGCGGGGATGGTCCCGCCTGTTCCGGTGGTCGGCCTGCAAGACAAGGCACATGGCAACAGTGTATTATATGGTATACGGTGGAAACATGGAGACTTGTGGAATGATAGCATTTCTGTTGAAGGTTCTCACGTTTCTTTGCTGCCCCCACTTCACTAGCAGTGCAGGTATATTCTTCCTCCTCCCCAGCCCGCTCCTCGAAGTGTGTGAGCCGGGCTTGATTCCAGCTGACTGTGCCTGCTGTGCTCTAGTTTGTCCTACAATGACATGGATAGGGAGAGCGTAGGTGGGAGGGTGGACATTTAAAATGGTGATGAGGTGTGACAGGTGTGGAACTTGTGTGGTAGCTGGAGTGTGAAGAACATAGCAGCTACTGGGGGAACATGGTGATTGTGGGAGGGAAGGAGGAACCTGGTGCCTGGTGTTGGCAAAGGTCAAGGTGGCTGAATGCAAGAAAGGGTTGTGGGTGAGATGGGCATGCGAGGGAGCCCAGTGGGAGACTGGGGGTGATTCACTTACCCTGGCTGAGCGAAGAAAATCATTCATCTTCTTCCGACATTGCTGCCTCATCTTCTTCTATAGTGTACTCACACTGACCAGGGCTGCCACTGCATTCCATACCGGGAGGGTGAAGGTCGTCACCCTGATGGACAGCCATTTCCTGGAGTGGAGGTATAGGGTTTGCCACCTTTGCGCCACTCCATCGAGCAGTCTGGTGAGGGCCCCCTCTGTAAAGCGCAGTGTGGGCTTTTTGGCTGCCATCTCCTGCAGTCGATGTGGAACAAGTGCTGGGGAGCCGTTGATATGGAGCTCTCCAGTGCTTGCAGCAGTTTAATCGTCACACAGCGGGTGAATCAAAGGGAACACGCTGCTGGAGCAGCACGAAACTTGTAGGAATAGAAATGAATACTAATGAGCCATAAGATTCATCCCGAAAACATGCTGGCGCTGTTGTTTCTCGCGCTGGAACCAACACACTGCCATTTTTCGGTAAGAATTTGCCCTATCTTTCGGAGCTTTTGCCACACTCTGAACAGAACTCATTACATTACATTCCTCTGACTAGAGTTTAATTGGGAGGAAATTTTGAGGTTGTGCAGAAACTCTTGATGTCCTGGTGGCATGAATAAATCCCCTCTCAAGACCACCTCCCCCCAACAAGTTGTGTACCCAACCAGAATTTTGTACTCTACTCCACTGGGCTGGAAAGGTGTTTATGCGCAAAATGCCATCCCCAATTCACCCTCGCTCTATCTTTCCTGGGTGCTGGGACATGGGACCTTCAATTTGGTGACTTCAGGTCAACATCTGACTATAACTGGAATCTGCTGGAATCCATTAAGCATCAGGCTGAGTCCAGAATAGAGCTGAGAAGCTTCACATACATAGACAGATACAAGATCAGAACGCAACTTTAAAAATGCAAATTAGGGTCAGAGCCAGTATCAAGTCATGACTTAATAAATCAAAATCTGCTGCTCTTTTAATGGAAACTTGGTCACTGCCGATTATTTTAGTACAATTTCAATGCTAAGATACTTGGGTGAAGCTGACCTAAATTCACATATGATCCTGACTGTATAGCACGCTGAACCTAGTCGATTCTATCATGCCAGTCCAGAAAGCAAAACATACATTTTTTAAAAAATGCTTTGAGATGATTTGAGAGGGGAGGTACAATGGCCTGGGACGGCACAGTGGTTAGTACTGCTGCCTCACAGCGCCAGGGAGCCAGGTTCAATTCCAGCCTCGGGTGATTGTCTGTGTGGAGATTGCACATTCTCCCCATGTCTGAGTGGGTTCCTCCACAGTCCAAGATGTGTGGGTTAGGTTGATTGGCCATGCTAAATTGCCCCTTAATGTCAGGGGGATTAGGACTGTAAATATGTGGGGTTATGGGGATGGGACCTAGGTGGGATTGTTGTCAGTGGGCCAAATGGCCTCCTTCTGCACAGTAGATTCTATGATTCTGTGGGTAGTTGTGCCAGCTGTGGAGTTAGGCCAACTAACAAAATTCCTAGTTCAGTCTCTGGTTTATGCTGACTTTGACACTCTTCCTCGGAGTGGGAAGATGGAATTACAATTGGATTCACTGCCCTAGGTTAAGTAGAAGAATCACGTTTCCTATTTCTTATCATTAATCAACTGTTCATGCTGACAGTGCTTGTGAAGTGGCAATAGACTTAGACTTGGATTAATGCCCCCAATAATTCAATTGCTTGTCACTATGTAACCTTGTACCTGAAATTTAGGTATTTGGCAAAGTACTGGAAATCTGTATGTAGCAGACACTCTGACAAGGGACATTAGCTCAAGGAACAGGTGACAAAATGGATAGAGAATTGTTTTGTTTGATATCTCAAACAATTTTCATTTGCAAAATTATCATGTCGTAGTTTCAAATATATTTCTTTGCTTTAATTGCATTACAAGCCCAACACATTTGTCTGGAATTTGGAATTTGGCAGAATTATTTGAGGATGTTGTAATGATTTCAATCAGGCCATTGAGGTTGGCCTATTGGAGTATGAGCTCCCTGATTAAGGATCCAATTGATGGGCCAATCAGCGAGTCTTTGCCTTGTACTAAACCGGGAGTGTCAGTTCCTCTGACACTCCCAGAGACAGACTGCTAACTGATAGCACTCTGTGTACTGTTGTTAGAGTTATAAATAAAGGGATTTTGGTGAATGGACTTCTGCCCCCGCAGACTTATTACAGATGTAAAGCAGAGTAAAGTAAAGTAAATGTAAAGTCCTGTGGGCCACTATTTGCTCCTCACACGATTAATACTTCCTCCTCTGAGATTTTCCTAAGTAATTTGACGGGCCTGGTTTGTGTCCCCACTCCCGTCATATCTCCCGCTTTCAGCCCCTGTGGCGGGAAAAATTCAGCTCACTGTTTCTGGTCAATGACCTTTCATGAGGTCAGTCTAACGAACCTGACACATTAACGCTGTTTCTCATTCATCAGATACTCCTTGACATCTGAGTATTTCCAGCATTTTCTATTTTTACTTTCCGACACTTAGCTGCATTTGGGTCAACAAAATAACTTTTGTCTTCGATATGAAGTTTGCAATTGTTTGAGCCCTGGCATCATTTGCCATTTTATTCATCTCTCCGAATCTCTGCCAGCTGATATGCTCATTTCATATCAGCTTTGGTGTTTTACCAGATGATAGCAAATCCTTTTCTTTGCAACTTTCTCCCATATTCGTTCTCTCTCAAGTTCCCCAGACAACAGAAATTCCCAGGTGCCTTATCCAAATGACCATTCTTCACTGGTAAGACTCAAATATTTTGTTATTTTTGACACACTTTGTCTTTCCAATGAAAAGACAAATCTGACCCACTGAAATTGCTGAGTTGACTGATACAGATGAAAACTTATCTTCGGTATAGTTTCAAGTCCATTGAGAAATGAAGAAATCTGCCTTTCCAAACATGTTAACCATTAGTGTCTTAAGTTGAAACAACGGAGGCGATTCTCCCAGCCTGCTGTGCTGCTTTTGTAGCGCAGCGGGCTGGGAGACTCTAGCAGAGCCATTTCGCGGGCTCCCCGCCGGGGCGCCACGGGTCTCCACGTGTGTCCGGCAGCTGGACTTCTGGCACTGTCAGTCTGCACCAGAGCTGCATAAATTATTTAAATGAGAATTTAAATATATTTGAATCTCATAAGCAGGCCCGGGTTTGAAGTCTCCGGGCCAGCTAGCCTCTCCCCCCTACCAGAAGTATCTCATTATAGCGGGGTTTAATATAACTCCCCACTTTCAGGGAGCTGGCAGCCTAACCCCGCTGGAATGAAGGGGGGGCAATCGAGGCCCCCCCAGAGGGTCGGGTGCCGGGCAAAGTGCCAATGCCCAGGGGGTGTCTTGGTACTTTAGTGGCCCCACCCATTAAACTTTAGAGTGAGTCACACTGGTGCACTCTGCAGTGCACAGAGTGTGGGAGATTCATTTTGAAACTCCCGCTAAAACAAAAAGCGTGATTTACTCCAGTTTTTACACGAATTCGACACTTAGAATCTTTTTGGGAGAATCGCACCCCCCCCCCCCCCCGCCCCCGCCAACCTCTGAATTCAACCATCAGTGTTTCAAAATAAAAATTAGTACATACTTGAATTGGAGGTTGGCAGTAACCAATCATATTAGGAGTATAAAAGCAAAATACTGCAGATGCTGGAAATCTGAAATAAAACCAGAAAGGGCTGGAAAAGCTCAGCCGGTCTGGCACCCTCTGTGGAAAGAGAAACAGAGTTACTGTGTGACTCTTCTTCAGAGCTAAAGGGAGGGAGAAATGTGGCATTTTATGTACTGTCGAAGAGGGGGTGGAACAGAGTAGAAGGGGGGAGTTAAGAGAAATTGCAACAAGGATGTGTGGGGCATGAGACAGAGGAAGTGTTAGGTCTATGTAAGTGTTAGGCAGTGTAAAGGACTATGGAAGGTACGAATAGTGGCAGTAATGTAAGAAAGCAGAATGCATTAACAGGAGAAGATAGCTCAGTGCTCAGTGAAAGCAAAACTGTTAAATAAGTGACAGATGGCCCAGTGGGGGAGGGGGGTGGGGAGGTGGGACAAAAAATACTTGTGATAAAAAAATAGGGGTCAAGATGCAGGAGAAAGGTCACAGCCAAAAGTTGTTGAACTCAGTGTTGAGTCCTGAGGGTTGTAATGTGTCTAATCGCAAGATGGGGTGCTGCTCCTCAAGTTTATTTGGGTTTCACTGGAACATTGCAGCAGGTCAAAGGCGGATATGTCGACATGAAGACAAGTATAATGGATAACATTATAATGTTAGCAGTATTATGGAAATAAATCCTGTCAAAATTAACATTGACTTTACTTTCTCCCAATCTTGATTCTGCTGAAATCTGATGAATCTTTTTCATGAGCTGATGAGTTCTGGGAATCACAGTACAGATGCAGAGAGCAAGTAAGCTGACTTTATTTTCCTCACAGCAATGGTTGCAGTGTGTTTGATTTCAGTGCCAAAATATAACCATTTCAAATAGTACCAAAAGAGACAGAAACTACTGTGAGTGATAACAACAGCATTATAAAAGCTGGTAAATTCCTATGACAGTCCTCTGTCAAGTCTTTTACTGGGGATGAGTTATGGTAGTGCACAGGGGAATGGCATATATGCATCAACTGCTATTGCTATCCTCATGTATTTTAAAGTTTTAAAAACAAAGGATGCACAACAGGTTGGTCAACATCAACACGAGAAAATGACAGCACAACGGTTTGATTTGACGTTTTATCACTATCGAAGTTCAAGGATTTGGCATCATCTGCCCTGATGTCACTTAAAAATAGAAATTCTTCACTTTACATAATTAAATCAGTATATCGTGATTGTAGGTACTGTGTTCCCAGACTTTGTACTTTACGGGATCTAGATTCAATAGTCCTTTCTGTGCAATGATTATTGTAAGTCTATGTACTCAAGAGTTCACAAGTTCACATGGGATTACATGAATGGAACAGAACCCAGCACAGCTGTACTGATGTCATTACAACTACTTTTACTTTCAATAATTAAAATTTCTGTAATCTGTCCGGTAAACAAATTTTTGGCTTTGAAGGCTCCGAAATGCATTGAATGGACGGGTTGATTTTTTCCATCTTTGCATCTGCAGAATTCCTATTCTCTGGGCAGAAAGATGTAGAATAGGATGGAAACACATTGTAACAGGTCTCCACACTTTATATGCTGCCCTTCCAAATACAGGGCTTTCTCTGAGAATAGGAGTCGGGCCACCATCTGCAGTAGATACAGACCCAATGCAGGCCTTTCCTAACCGTGCCATGTCAAATCCCTGTGGTAGAACCCCTGGGTGTGCCTATCCAGGAGATTCAAAAACACTGGCTATGGATCTTACACCTCTCAAAGGAGGCCAAGCGTTAGTTTTTAAAGTTTATTTATTAAACTTTTTTCTTTGGTTTTTTTATTAGTGTCACAAGTAGGCTTCCATTAACACTGCAATAAAGTTACTGTGAAAATCCCCTCATCGCCACACTCCGGCGCCTGTTCGGGTACACTGAGGGAGAATTTAGCATGGCCAACGCGCCTAACCAACACGCCTTTCGGACTGTGGGAGGAAACCTGAGCACCCGGAGGAAACCCACGCAGACACGGGGAGAACGTGGAAACTCCACACAAACGGTGACCGAAGCCGGGAATCAAACCCAGGGCCCTGGCGCTGTGAGGCAGCAGTGCTAACCATTGTGCGACTTTGGATTCTCTGCCTCAAAAGGCAGTAGAAATAGGATCATTGACTATTTTTAAGGCAGAGGTAGATTGATTCCCTTGCCTAACAAGGATCTAAGGTTATTGGGGGTAGATAGGAATGTGGAATTCAAAACACAAACAGATCAGCCCTGATCTTATTGAATGGCAGACTCAAGTCGGTAAGGGTGGAATGGAGGAAGAGTTCTTAGAATGCTGTCGGGATAGTTTCCTTGAACAGCATGTTACGGAACCGACGAGGGAACGAGCTATTTTGGATCTGGTATTGTGTAACGAGGTAGGTAGAATTAAGGATCTTATTGTGAAGGACCCTCTTGGGTCTAGTGACCACAATATGGTCGAATTCCTGATTCAGATGGAAGAGGAGAAAGTTTGGTCCCAAACCAGTGTCCTCTGTTTGAACAGAGGGAAATATGATAGGATGAGGGATGAATTGGCTAAGGTAGACTGGGAGAGCAGGCTGGCAGGTAGGCTAGCTGAGGAACAGTGGAGGATTTTTAAGGAGATCCTTTTCAGTTCTCAGCAAAAATATATTCCAGCAAAAAACAAGGATTGTAAGAAAAGGGAGAACCAGCCGTGGATAATGAAGGAAATAAAGGAGAGTATTAAAATAAAAACAACTGCGTACAGAGTGGCCAAAAATAGTGGAGAAACAAGTGATTGGGAAAAATTTAAGAAACAACAAAGAGAGACTAAGAAAGCGATAAAGAAAGGAAGGATAGACTATGAAGCTAGGCTAGCAATTAATATAAAAAATGATAGTAAAAGTTTTTATAAATATATAAAAAGGAATAGAGTGGCTAGAGTGAATGTTGGACCCTTGGAGGACGAGAGGGGGGAGTTAATAGTGGGAAATGAGGATATGGCTGAGTCTTTAAATAAGTTTTTTGTGTCGGTCTTCACGGTGGAGGACACAAATAGTTTGCCAAATATTAACGATAGAGGGTTGGCAGCAGGAGAAATACTTAATACAATTAATGTTACCAGAGAGGCAGTGCTGGGTAGACTAATGGGACTGAAGGTGGACAAGTCCCCGGGTCCGGATGGAATGCATCCCAGGGTATTGAAAGAAATGTCAGAGGTAATAGTGGATGCGTTAGTGATTATTTATCAAAACTCGTTGCATTCTGGGGTAGTGCCGGTTGATTGGAAAACGGCTAATGTTACGCCGCTGTTTAAAAAAGGAAGGAGACAAAAGGCGGGTAACCAAATGCCAGTCAGCTTAACGTCTGTAGTAGGGAAAATGCTGGAATCCATTATTAAAGAGGAGATAGCAGGGCATCTGGATAGAAATGGTTCGATCAATCAGACGCAGCATGGATTCATGAGGGGAAAGTCGTGCTTGACGAACATGTTGGATTTTTATGAAGATGTGACTAGGGCGGTTGATGGAGGAGAACCGGTGGATGCGGTGTTTTTGGATTTCCAAAAGGCGTTTGATAAGGTGCCCCATAAAAGGCTGCTGAAGAAGATTAGGGCACACGGAGTTGGGGGTAGTGTGTTAAAGTGGATTGGGGACTGGCTATCCGACAGGAAGCAAAGAGTCGGAATAAATGGGTGTTTTTCCGGTTGGAGGAAGGTAACTAGTGGCGTGCCGCAGGGATCGGTACTCGGGCCGCAACTGTTTACCATTTATATAGATGATCTGGAGGAGGGGACGGAGTGTAGGGTAACAAAGTTTGCAGACGACACAAAGATAAGTGGAAAAATGAATCGTGTGGAGGACGGAGAAGATCTGCAGAGAGATTTGGACAGGCTGAGTGAGTGGGCGAGGATATGGCAAATGGAGTATAACGTTGATAAATGCGAGGTTATACACTTTGGAGGAAATAATAACAAATGGGATTACTATCTCAATGGAAACAAATTAAAACATGCTACCGTGCAAAGGGACCTGGGGGTCCTTGTGCATGAGACGCAAAAGCCCAGTCTGCAGGTACAACAGGTGATCAAGAAGGCAAATGGGATGTTGGCCTATATTGCGAAGGGGATAGAATATAAAAGCAGGGATGTCTTGATGCACCTGTACAGGGCATTGGTGAGGCCGCAGCTGGAATACTGTGTGCAGTATTGGTCCCCTTATATGAGGAAGGATATATTGGCATTGGAGGGAGTGCAGAGAAGGTTCACCAGGTTGATACCGGAGATGAGGGGTTTGGATTATGAGGAGAGGCTGAGGAGATTGGGTTTGTACTCATTGGAGTTTAGAAGGATGAGGGGGGATCTTATGGAGACTTATAAGATAATGCGGGGGCTGGATAGGGTGGAGGCGGAGAGATTCTTTCCACTTAGTAAGGAAGATAAAACTAGAGGACACAGCCTCAAAATAAAGGGGGGTCGGTTTAAGACAGAGTTGAGGAGGAACTTCTTCTCCCAGAGGGTGGTGAATCTCTGGAATTCTCTGCCCACTGAGGTGGTGGAGGCTACCTCGCTGAATATGTTTAAAGCGCGGATGGATGGATTCCTGATCGGTAAGGGAATTAAGGGTTATGGGGATCAGGCGGGTAAGTGGTACTGATCCACGTCAGATCAGCCATGATCTTATTGAATGGCGGGGCAGGCTCGAGGGGCTAGATGGCCTACTCCTGCTCCTATTTCTTATGTTCTTATGTTCTTATGAATGGCAGAGCAGGCTCGAGGGGCCAAATGGCCTGCTCCTGCTCCTATTTCATATGTTCCTATGTCAAATCTTGTCAGGGACAGAGCACCCATGGCAGAGGTTCATATTATGGCCACAATGACCAAAATTAGTTTATTAATTGCTACACATTTCTCTTTGAAAACTGGCCCGATACAAAATTATTCAACTGGAGGTGGGCTTATACCCAGAAAATAAATCTTGTTTGGTCAGCACTCAGATCTTTCTTCAATTAACTTTAAATATATCTTACGTACTATAGCTTTTTTCCTCTGCCATAAGTATGATTCAATGTTAGGTAAACCGGCAGATTAAGTTGTGACAAGCCATGTCTCATACTAGTTTCGGTTTAATTCCTTGGATTTTCTGATTGATGTGCAGTAGTTTATAAATTGGATATTATGACCATTTAAATAATGCCAGTTGTAAAATCCAAACTCATCTCCTCGTGATATGCAACCTACATTCTGCGCTAATTGGAGGCTTTTAATTTTTCACTGTCCATCAACGTTTTTGAAACCTTTGGTTGGCTTTTGCATGTTTTCTAAGTGGGCATTCATGCTTTTGACAGGAATTCTAGACTTCAGCAATCACAGCTGAAGTTGTGACCCATTCTAACCAAAGTGATAGTGATCAGAGAACGATGGCCATTATGATCTTTCAGACATCTCAGTGTCTTCATGCGTTATCGTGTATTAAACTAACAGAGGGGCGGGAAGGTTGAGGTAAAGGGACACTTAGAAATCCAAAGAGAAAGGTTAAGGCGACAAAAAAATATAGCAAATTGGGTAAAGACGAGCAGACTGATTTTGATTTGATTTATTATTGTCACGTATTAATATACAGTGAAAAGTATTGTTTCTTGCACGCTATACAGACAAAGCATACCGTACATAGAGAAAGAAACGGGAGAGTGCAGAATGTAGTGTTACAGTCATAGCTAGGGTGTAGAGAAAGATCACCCTAATGCAAGGTAGGTCCATTCAAAAGTCTGATGGCAGCAGGGAAGAAGCTGTTCTTGTGTCGGTTGGTACATGATCTCAGAGTTTTGTATCTTTTTCCCAATAGGAGGAAAATGGAAGAGAGAATGTCTGGGATGCGTGGGGTCCTTAATTATGCTGACTGCTTTGCCGAGGCAGCGGGAAGTGTCGAGAGTCAGTGGATGGGAGGCTGGTTTGCGTGATGGGTTGGGCAACATTCACGACCTTTTGTAGTTTCTTGCTGTCTTGGGCAGAGCAGGAGCCATACCAAGCTGTGATACAACCAGAAAGAATGCTTTCTATGGTGCATATGTAAAGTTGGTGAGAGTCGTAGCTGACATGCCAAATTTCCTTAGTCTTCTGAGAAACTAGAGGCGTTGGTCGGCTTTCTTAACTATAGTGTCGTCATGGGGAGACCAGGACAGGTTGTTGGTGATCTGGACACCTAATAACCTGAAGCTCTCGACCCTTTCTACTTCATCCCCATTGATGTAGACAGGGGCATGTTCTTCTCTATGTTTCCTGAAGTTGATGACAAACTCCTTCATGTTGTTGACATTGAAGGAGAGATTATTGTTGCTGCACCAGTTCACCAGATTCTCTATCTCATTCCTGTACTCTGGTGGGTCAGGAAGTAAGAGTTTTAACAACACCAGGTTAAAGTCCAACAGGTTTATTTGGTAGCAAATGCCATTAGCTTTTGGAGTGCTGCTCCTTCATCAGATGGAGTGGTTATCTGGCAGACTTTAACCTGGTGTTGTTAGAACTCTTTACTGTGTTTACCCCAGTCCAACGCCGGCATCTCCACATCGGGTCAGGAAGTGACAGAGTCTTTAACAAAAAATGTACATCAAAGAATGAAGTCATTGCAGAGAATAGAAGTAAAAAAATTAAAAGTTCTTCATCTGAATGCACAAAGCACCTGCAATCGGATAGATGAACGAGTGGCACAAATAGAGGTAAATGATTTAGATCTAATCGCCTTTACAAAGACATGGTTACAAGGTGATCAAGGTTGAGAAATAACTATTCCAGGGTACACAATATTTTGGAAAGACAGGCGAAATGGGGAAGTATTGGATAGAAAGAAGAGGCTGACAATACTGGGCGGCACGGTAGCACAGTGGTTAGCACTGCTGCTTCACAGCTCCAAGGACCTGGGTTCGATTCCCGGCTTGGGTCACTGTCTGTGTGGAGTTTGCACATTCTCCTCGTGTCTGCGAGGAGGTTTCCTCCGGGTGCTCCGGTTTCCTCCCACATTCCAAAGATGTGCGGGTTAGGTTGATTGGCCATGCCAAAATTGCCCCTTAGTGTCCTGGGATGCGTAGATTAGAGGGATTAGTGGGTAAAATATGTAGGGATATGGGGGTAGGGCCTGGGTGGGATTGTGGTCGGTGCAGATTCGATGGGCCGAATGGCCTCTTTCTGTACTGTAGGGTTTCTATGATTTCTATGAATATTGCAAAAATAAAGTAACAGGTCCAAGGATTGTGAATATTTTCAAAACCAGCGAAGTTCAACCAAAAAATTGATGATAATATAAGGGAAAAATAGAATATGAGAGTAAACTAGCCAGCAATATAAAAACAGATTGTAAAAAGCTTTTATAAGTATATAAAAGTGAAGAAAGTAGCTAAGTAAACATCGGTCCATTCGAATCAGAGACAGAAGAAATTATCACGGGGAATGAAGAAATATTTTGTACCCATCATCACAGAAGAAGACACAAGTTTCATTCCAGAAATAAGCGATGAACTAGGATGCTATAGGTGAGGAAATTAGGGAAAATTAATATCAACAGAGAAAATGAAATGGAGAAACTTAAGGGACTAAGATGCGACAAATCCGAGGCCTGATGGCTTATGCCCTAGCGTTCTGAAGGAGATCGCTACAGAGATAGCAGATGCACTGGCTGTGGTTTTCCAGAATTCATTGGATTCAAGAATAGTCCCATCAGATTGGGAGTTGGCAACTGTTACTCCACTTTTCAAAGGAGGAGAGAGAGAAAACAGGGTACTACACATCAGTTAGCCTAATAATGTTGTCGACATGGATTTCAGTCAGACCTTTGGCAAGGTCCCTCATGGCAGACTGGTACAGAAGGTGAAGTCGCCTGATCAGAAGGTGAAGTCTCCTGATCAGAGGTGAGCTGGCAAGATGGATACAGAACTGGCTCGGTCATAGAAGACAGAGGGTAGCAGTGGAAGGGTGCATTTCTGAACGGAGGGCTGTGACAAGTGGAGTTCCTCAGGGATCAGTGCTTGGACCTTTGCTGTTTGTAACATATATAAATGATTTGGAGGAAAATGGAACTTGTTTTGAGTAGTAAATTCGCAGATGACACAAAGGTTGATGGAATTGCGGATAGCGATGAGGACCGTAAGAGGATGCAGCAGGACATAGATCGGTTGGAGACTTGGGTGGAGAGATGGCAGATGGAGTTTAATCCAGACAAATGTGAGGTAATGCATTTTGAAAGGTCTAATACAGATGGGAAATATACAGTAAATGGCAGAACCCTTAAGAGTATTGAGAGGCAGAGGGATCTGGGTGTACAGGTACACAAGTCACTGAAAGTGGCAACGCAGGTGGAGAAGGTAGTCAAGAAGGCATATGGTATGCTTGCCTTCATTGGCCAGGGCATTGAGTTTAAAAATTGGCAAGTCATGTTGCAGCTTTATAGAACCATGGTTAGGCCACATTTGGAATATAGTGTTCAATTCACATCGCCACACTACCAGAAGGATGGGGAAGCTTTGGAGAGGGTGCAGAAAAGATTTATCAGGATGTTGCCTGGTATGGAGGGCATTAGCTATGAAGAGAGGTTGGAGAAACTTGGTTTGTTCTCACTGGAACGATGGAGGTTGAGGGGCGACTTGATAGAAGTCTACAAGATCATGAGGGGCACGGACAGAGTCGATAGTCAGAAACTTTTTCCCAGGGTAGAAAAGTCAATTACAGGGGGGCATACGTTTAAGATGCAAGGGGCAAGGTTTAAAGGAGATGGTACGAGGCAAGATTTTTACATAGAGCGTGGTGGGTGCCTGGAACTCGCTGCCGGAAGCAGATACGATAGTGACTTTTAAGAGGCATCTTGACAAATGCCTGAATAGGGTGGGAATAGAGGATATGGTCCCAGAAGGGTAGGGGGTTTTAGTTCAGTCAGGCAGCATGGTCAGTGCAGGCTTGGAGGGCTCTAGGGCCTGATCCTGTGCTGTAATTTTCTTTGTTCTTTGTTCTCTTTGTTCTAATATCAGTTGTTGGCAAAATACTTAAATCTATTTTTAAGGAAATGTTAACAATGTATTAGAAAAGCACAGTACGATTAGAACAAGTCAATATCTTGATTAATAGATGTATTGAAGTTTTATGAGAATGCAACTATTAAGGAAGTCCCACATGGACTCATTAATTTTATGATTGCAGGCTGGGTCGATATAGAGTGCGTCAGAACCAGTAGCATTCCTGGATTTCCAAAAGATTTCCGATAAGATGACACACAAAAGGTTAACAGATAGGAGAAGTGCAGATAGACTTGGAGATAATACATTAACATGGATAGAAGATTAGTCAATAGACAAGATGCAGAGAGTAGGCATAAATGGGACATTTTGAAGTTGGCAAGTAGCAAACAGCGGAAAGCCACAAAGGTCACTGCTGGAACCTCGGCTATTTACAATCTATATTAATGACTTGGATGAAGAGACAGAGAGTAATGTCCTTAAGTTGGCAGGTGATACAAAGTTAGCTGGAAAAGTAAGCTATGGGGAGGACAAAGTGAAAAAGACAGGAAAAGTGAGTAGGCAACTGGATAAGAATGGTTCGATTAAGCAGACGCAGCATGGATTCATGAGGGGAAAGTCGTGCTTGACGAACTTGTTGGATTTTTATGAAGATGTGACTAGTGCGGTTGACGGAGGGGAACCGGTGGATGCGGTGTCTTTGGATTTCCAAAAGGCGTTTGATAAGGTGCCTCACAAAAGGTTGCTGAAGAAGATCGGGTCACACGGAGTTGGGGGTAGGGTGTTAGCGTGGATTGGGGATTGGCTATCGGACAGGAAGCAGAGAGTCGGAGTAAATGGGTGCTTTTCTGGTTGGTAGATGGTAACTAGTGGCGTGCCGCAGGGATCGGTACTGGGGCCTCAACTATTTACCATTTATATAGACGATCTGGAGGAGGGGACTGAGTGTAGGGTAGCAAAGTTTGAAGACGACACAAAGATAAGTGGAAAAGTGAATCGTGTGGAGGGGGTAGAAGGTCTGCAGAGAGATTTGGACAGGCTGAGTGAGTGGGCGAGGATTTGGCAGATGGAGTATAATGTTAACAAATGCGAGGTTATTCACTTTGGAAGAAATAATAGCAAATTGGATTATTATCTAAATGGAAAGAAATTACAACATGCTGCTGTGCAGAGGGACCTGGGGGTCCTTGTGCATGAGACGCAAAAACCCAGTCTGCAGGTGCAACAGGTGATCAAGAAGGCAAATGGGATGTTGGCCTATATCGCAAGGGGGATAGAATGTAAAAGCAGAGATGTCTTGCTGCATCTGTACAGGGCATTAGTGAGGCCGCAGTAGGAATACTGTGTGCAGTATTGGTCCCCTTACTTGCGGAAGGATATATTGGCCTTGGAGGGAGTGCAGAGAAGGTTCACCAGGTTGATACCATTGATGAGGGGTGTTGATCATGAGGAGAGACTGAGCAGATTGGGTTTGTATTCGTTGGAATTTAGAAGGCTGAGGGGGGATCTTATAGAGACCTATAAGATAATGAAGGGGCTGGATAGGGTAGAGATGGAGAGATTCTTTCCACTTAGAAAGGAAACTAGAACTAGAGGGCACAGCCTCAAAATAAAGGGGGGTCAGTTTAGCACAGAGTTGAGGAGGAACTTCTTCTCTCAGAGGGTGGTGAATCTCTGGAATTCTCTGCCCACTGAAGTGGTGGAGGCTACCTCGTTGAATATGTTTAAATCACGGATTGATGGATTCCTGATTGGTAAGGGAATTAGGGGTTATAGGGATCAGGCGGGTAAGTGGAACTGATCCACTTCAGATCAGCCATGATCTTATTGAATGGTGGGGCAGGCTCGAGGGGCTAGATGGCCTACTTCTGCTCCTATTTCTTATGTTCTTATTTTCTTATGCAACAAGGTGGAAGATGGATTACAATGTAGGAAAGTGTGAAGCTTTTCATTTTGTTCGAAAGATTAGAAAAACAGAATATTTTTAAAAGGTGTGTAACTTGGTAAGTGTTGCAAAGAGAATTGGGTGTGCTTGTAGAGGGAACGCAGAATGTTAGCATATAGCAAGCAATTACAAAGGCCAAAGGCATGTTGGCCTTTATTGAGAGAAGATTGGAGTTCAGGAATAAAGAAGATTTGCTAGAGTTGTAGAGAGTTTTGGTGAGGCCACATCTGGAGTACTCCTCTCCACATTTAAAATACGCTCACATTGGAGGTGCTACACTGGATGTCACTAAATTAGTTTCTAGGATAAGGAGGTTGTCCTATGATGAGAGGCTGAGCTCTCGTGTTTAGAAGGATGAGAGGTGATCTCACTGAAACATACAAGATTCTGAAGGGGCTTGATAGGATCAACATTGAGAGATTGTTTCTGCTGGTCAGGGAATCAAAAACACGGGGTACAGTCTCAGGATAGGGGGCTAATCATTTAGGACTGAGATGAGGATAAATCACTTCACTCAGAGGTTGTGAGCCGTAGGAATTTTCTGCATCAAAGGGTTGTGTATGCTCCATAGTTGAACACATTTAAGGCTGGGATAGGCAGATTTTTAGTCTCAGGGAACCAAAGGATATGGGGAATGAACATGAAAGTGGAATTTATGCCCAAGATTGTATGGCATGACGCAGCAGGCTCAACAGACCATATGGCCGTACCCCTGTTCATACTGGTTGTGTTCTTGTGTGACCATTTTCCTATACCTGAAACTTTGAATTTTTCGGACTTTTATAATTGCAGCTATGTTTGTGTGGAACTTCACATGTTCAGATTTTCATGCAGACAAATTTGAGAAGATCATATGGAACCCTTTTGATCTCAACCTTCCAGAATATCAAACCTGCCATTTTCCTTTTACAACATTTGGCTGTTTTTAAAATGAATCCAGTGCCCCGACCTCGAGCACCTTCCCTGGGTAGAATTGAAATAAGCTCATTAAACATCTAAGTGGTTTACTTTAACTACCACGAAACCACATGTCAGGGTAATTTGGACATTTTGGTAAAGTATTATATTTCAAACTGACAAATTCAAAGAGATCAATAATACTTATGCCAATTGTTGATACAATTTAAGATTTTCACTTGCTTCACTTGTATCTATTATCCATACCGATTAAACAGTGCCAGATTTTCATGAAACATTGAATCAGAAAAGATAAATTGGCCCAATAAACCTATATAGTCTATTCCACCACAAATTTGCTCCAACATTTTTCATTTATTGAGGAAGTGTTTTGAACCCTACTCTTTGATTTCAATCCTAAAAGGGTGAAACGGGCAGCACGGTGGCACAGTGGTTAGCACTACTGCCTCACAGTGCCAGGGACCCGGTTCGATTCCTGGCTTGGGTGACTGTCTGTGTGGAGTTTGCACATTCTCCTCGTGTTTGCGTGAGTTTCCTCCAGGTGCTCCAGTTTCCTCCCACCGACCAAAGATGTGTGGGTTAGGTAGATTGGCCATGCTAAATTGTCCCTCAGTGTCAGGGGACTAGCTAGGGTAAATGCGTGCGGTTACAGGGATAAGGCCTGGGTGGGATTGTGGTTGGTGTAGACTCGATGGGCTAAATGGCCTCCTTCTGCACTATAGGATTCTAAATCCAGGTTACTGCTGTGGTGGACTTCTGCAAACTAACCACAGGAAACTCAAGTACAGGTTTCAATATTTATTCAAGATCTAGCGTGGAGAGCACTACCCCAGAGAAACCTCCAAAGCAGCACTCTACTCTAATACAGCATTCACAGGGAGAGCACTCAAATACAGCACAGATACATATACTGTTAATCAGTACACAGAACATTGTTTAATTTCCAATCTTGGTTACATAGGTTTATTATTAAACCTTCACCTAGCAATAGCACCCAGCTCTGACTCGATTCCTATCCTTCTAACAGTAAACAAGCA
Source organism: Mustelus asterias (assembly GCF_964213995.1). Taxonomy (NCBI): domain Eukaryota; kingdom Metazoa; phylum Chordata; class Chondrichthyes; order Carcharhiniformes; family Triakidae; genus Mustelus; species Mustelus asterias. Next base: position 52,485,766 of record NC_135807.1, on the reverse strand, counting down.
AGGCCTTGCTGATCTCAGGTCCTTCGGGTATGTCAAGTTCTCTGGGTTTAAGCATTTGACTAGCATTTAGTCTAAGTCAGTTTTTACTAAATCTATGCGTCTCCCGTAACAATATCCAAATATATCCTACATCAGACATTTTTTGGTTTAAAATTTTCATCCAAATAAGAGCCATTATGTTTCCCACAAAATGCAATTCAATTGGGAATAAACTCTAATCCCATTCCTAACCAGCTATATATCCAATTCATGCTTGATAAATAGAATTATTCAAATACTTCATTTGAGGAGAGAGTGACTGCCCTTGACATTAAGGCAGCATTTAATCGAGCATGGCACCAGGGAGCCCTAACAAAACCAAAATCAATGGGAATCTGGGGGAAACCTCTCCGGTGGTTGGAGTCATGCCTGACATAAAGGAAGATGGTTGTGATTGTTGGAGATCAATCATCTCAGTTGCAGGACTTCACTGTAGGAGTCCATCAGAGTCGTGTCCTATGCCCAACAATGTTCAGCTGCTTCATCAATGACCTTCCCTCCATCATAAGGTTAAAAGTGCGGATATTCGCTGATGATTGCACAATGTTCAGCACCATTTGTATATCCTCAGACACAGTGCAGGTCCATGTGTAACAAGGCCTGGGCAATATTCAGACCTGGGCTGATAAGTGGCAAGTAACAATCATGCCACATGAGTGCCAAGCAATGACCATCTCCAACAAGCGAGAATCCAACCATTTCTCCTTGAAATTCAATGACATTACCATTGCTGAATCCCCCGCTATCAACATCCTAGGGGTTACCATTGACCAGAAACTGAACTGGACTAACCATAGAAATACTGTGGCTACAAGAGCAGGTCAGTGGCTAGGAATTCTGCTGCAAGTAAGTCACTTCCTAACTCCCCAAAACCTATCCAGCATCTACAAGGCACAAGTCAAACATCTGATGGAATAGACTCTCCTTGCCTGGATGTGTGCAGCTCCAACAACAGTTAAAAAGATCGACACCACCCAGGGTAAAACTACTTAATAGCAGCAGTATATACTATATACAAGATGCACTGCAGCAACTCACCAAGGCTCCTTCTACAGCACCTTCAGACCTGCAACCTTTGCTACCCAGAAGGACAAGGGCAGCAGATGCATATCACCACCTGTAAGTTCCCCTCCAAGCCACACACCATCTTGACTTGGAACTATAATCACCGATCCTTCACAGTTGCTGGGTCAAAATCCTGGAACTTCCTTCCTAATAGCACTGTGAGAGTAAGTACACACTATGGACTGCAGCAGTTTAAGAATTCAGTGCAGCACCACCTTCTCAAGGGTAATTAGGAGTGGGTAATAAATGCCAGCCTAGCCAGCAACACCCCACACCCCATGAACAAATAAAATTTAAAAAAAACATGAATCTGTCCATACTCTGGGGGAAAGGGCGGGAGAAATTCCTTCTAATCTCAAACTAGCTAATTTTGTACTTATTGAAGCCAGAATTCTTTGGTTCAGGGAGTGTTTCGGGCTCAGTCTATAATATATTTAAGGGAAAATTCAATAAGTATTTGAGCAAAGAAAGAAACTGTACCGTGGGGAAAGAATCTATCAGTTGGATTAATTCTATTTTAGCAAAGAGCTGACACAAAGACTGGAATTTTACACACCCCAACGCCCCCCCCCCCCCCCCCCCCCCCCCACCCCCCCCCCCCCCCCCATCACTGGAATCAGAGCAAACGAGGGGCAGATAATGGGAAGGTCCGTTGACCTCAGCCGGGTCTTTATGGTTTTGGGACGAGCAAGACGGTAAAATCCCACCCATACAATGAACTATAAACATGCATGGGTTCATAGTAATGTCCCTTTGATTCTCACAAAAAGAAGTTTGGTTTTTTCATATGTTACAAGCTGGAGCATCATGTCACCTTGACCTTCTTTGATGAAAGGGAGTTTAGCTCTATGAGCTGCCCTTCACAGTTCTTTTAGAATTAAATCCTTGAATTGTCCTCATTTCCTTCTCTGAATCCTCTCCTATGGATCAATCTCTTTTGAGGGTAGAAAGCCTTAAACAGCATATCATATTCCAAAAATGAATTTGTTAACTATCTACACATGGTCATGACAACTTATAATCAACAAAGATGCATCCTTGCATATGGTCAGTTTTGTTGAATGCATCTTTACACTGACTAGAATCTTTGATGAAATAATTCCATTCCTTTTTCCTATTTACTGACAGACATCTTCACATTTAGTATATGCACCTGTTCTAAAGAACATACTTTTTTTAAAAAATGGTTTCTTCCTCACCTCAGCATTGACTCCGTAGAGATGCAACTCCAGGGTTACTGATCACCTTCCAGTACCTCAGGTAAGTGGCCAGAATTGATCAATGAATTCTAACAATAGATGCTGATGGACTATTCAGCAGTAGCCATCACAGCTGAGCCTATTCCTGTCCTTGCCTAATGTACGTACGTCTACTCTTCCAACAATGTTTGCTAAAAGGCAAAAGACCTGCTTTTTTCCAGCACCTTTTACAGCTGTCAGACAATGAAGTACGTTGGAAGTTTAGCTATCATTTTTATGTTGGTAGTAACCAATTTGAACACAGCAAACTCTCAAAAACAGCAATGCGATAATGACAAGAAAATCTGTTTTTGTGATGTTGATTGAAGGATTTAATTACACCAAGTCTCCTATTGCCCATGATTTAATTGCTCACAGTCAAGCAACATTTTGATTTGAGAATTTTCATCTTGGTGTCCCAAATCCCTCCATGGCCTTGCCCCTCCCCATCTCTACAATGGCCCAGGGAAGATAAAAAGCCTTGCATTTACATATAGCTTTTCATGACCAATAAGCATCTCAAAGTGTTTTACAGCCTGTGAAGTATCTTTTGAAGTACAGTCAGTGTTGTATTGGTGAGAACATGGCAGCCAACGCCTACACAAAAAACTCCCATAAACAACATGATAATGACCAGTTAATGTGTATTTTAAGTGACACTGAGTGATAAATATTATAAGTAACAGACACCTCCAGACGCTGAAAGATGCCCTCATAAGAACAGGATATGGCGCTAGACTCATTGATCAACAGTTCCGACGCGCCACAGCGAAAAACCGCACCGACCTCCTCAGAAGACAAACACGGGACACAGTGGACAGAGTACCCTTCGTTGTCCAGTACTTCCCCGGAGCGGAGAAGCTACGGCATCTCCTCCGGAGCCTTCAACATGTCATTGATGAAGACGAACATCTCGCCAAGGCCATCCCCACACCCCCACTTCTTGCCTTCAAACAACCGCACAACCTCAAACAGACCATTGTCCGCAGCAAACTACCCAGCCTTCAGGAGAACAGTGACCAAGACACCACACAACCCTGCCACAGCAACCTCTGCAAGACGTGCCGGATCATCGACACAGATGCCATCATCTCACGTGAGAACACCATCCACCAGGTACACGGTACATACTCTTGCAACTCGGCCAACGTTGTCTACCTGATACGCTGCAAGAAAGGATGTCCCGAGGCATGGTACATTGGGGAAACTATGCAGACACTGCGACAACGGATGAATGAACACCGCTCGACAATCACCAGGCAAGACTGTTCTCTTCCTGTTGGGGAGCACTTCAGCGGTCACGGGCATTCGGCCTCTGATATTCGGGTAAGCGTTCTCCAAGGCGGCCTTCGCGACACACGACAGCGCAGAGTCGCGGAGCAGAAACTGATAGCCAGGTTCCGCACACACAAGGACGGCCTCAACCGGGATATTGGGTTTATGTCACACTATTTCACATAAATATTTCTGCTTTTTTCCTCCTGAGTCTTTATCATGCGATCCTAGAATCAGAATTTATGTCACACTATTTGTAACTCCCACAGTTGCGTGGACCTGCAGAGTTTCACTGGCTGTCTTGTCTGGAGACAATACACATCTTTTTAGCCTGTCTTGATGCTCTCTCCACTCCCATTGTTTTGTTTCTTAAAGACTGGATTAGTTGTAAGTATTCGCATTCCAACCATTATTCATGTAAATTGAGTCTGTGTCTTATAAGTTCTGTTTGTGAACAGAATTCCCACTCACCTGAAGAAGGGGCTCAGAGCCTCGAAAGCTTGTGTGGCTTTTGCTACCAAATAAACCTGTTGGACTTTAACCTGGTGTTGTTAAACTTCTTACTGTGTTTACCCCAGTCCAACGCCGGCATCTCCACATCATGATAAATATTAGCCAGGGTAGTAGGGAAACCTCCCTTGTTCATCTTCAAAATCTTGCCATGGGTTCTTTTTACATCTACCCAATGTGATGAGGCCAGCCAAGATTTAACTTTCAAAGAACAAAGAACAGTACAGCACAGGAACAGGCCCCTCGGCCCTCCAAGCCTGCGCTGATCATGAATCCATATCCTTCCATTCCCACCCTATTTATGTATTTGTCTAGATGCCCCTTAAATGCCGCTATTGTACCTGCTCCCACCACCTTCCCGGGCAGCGCCTTTCAAACATTCACCACCCTCTGTGTAAAAAACTTACTTTGCACATCTCCTCTAAATTTTTCCCCATACACCTTCAACCCTAGTACTTGACTTTTCTACCCTAGGAAAGAGCATCTGACTATCCATTCTATTCATGCCATTCATAATCTTGTAAACCTCTATTAGGTCATCCCTCAACTTCTGTCATTCCACTGAGAACAAACCGAGTTTATCCAACCTCTCCTCATAGCTAATACCCTTCAGACCAGGCAACATCCTGGTAAACCTCTTCTGTACCCTCTCCAAAGCATCCACATCCTTCTGGTAGTGTGGCAGCCAGAATTGTACACAAGATTCTGCAGCATGACCTGCCAATTTTTATATTCAATGCCCTGACCAATGAAGGCAAATATGCCATGTACGTTCTCGACTACCTTATCCACTTGCGTTGCCACTTTCAATGATTGGTGGACATTTACGCCCAGATCTCTCTGCATGTCAATACTGCTAAGGGTTCTACCATTTACTGTATAATTCCTACATGCATTGGACCTTCCAAAATGCATTTCCTCACATTTGTCCGGATTAAACTCCATCTGCCATTTCCCTGCCCAAGTCTCCAACTGATCTATATCTTGCTGTATCCTCTGACAATCTGAAAGATAGCACCTCTGACAGTGCAGCCCACCTCCAGTACCACAATGGAGTATCAATCTAGCTTTTTGCACTTAAGCCCTAAAGTGAACTGTGTGTCTCAGAGGCAAAGTGCAAACCCACTGAGCCACAACTGATACCATTTCCAGCATTTCGCTGTAATATCTGTGCTGTTCTAATTCTGGCTTCTTGTGCATCCCTAATTTTAATTGGCCCACCACAGGTGGCCAAGTCTTCCACAAGCTACAGTGCAGTACTGAGGGAGTGCTGAGCTGTTGGAGGTGTAAGGACACAGAACATAGAGAAAAGAGCAGGAGTAGACCATATGTCCCCTCGGGCTTGCTCTGCTGTTCACGCCGTATCCTGCACCTCTCTGCCTCACTTTTTGCCTTCAAGATACTCCTTATCCTACCGCTTTGACCAAGCTTTTGGTCATCTGTCCTGATATCTCACTATGTGGCTGGGTTCATATTTTGCTTTATCATGTTCCTTTGAGGTGTCTTGGGGCTAGTTTTTACATGAAAGGTTCCATATGAATACATTGTTATTGTATAAACAGTGGCTGGGATACCAGGGATAACTCCCCTACTCTTCTTCCAAATAGTGCCATAGGATATGAGCAGGCAGTCAGAGCTTCTGTTTAACATTTCATCTGAGAAACAGCACATATTGAACAGCAGAGCAAGCCCGAGGGGACATATGGTCTACTCCTGCTCTTTTCTCTATGTTCTGTGTCCTTACACCTCCAACAGCGCAGCACTCCCTCAGTACTGCACTGTAGCTTGTGGAATGCATAATTAACAGCAAATTTCTAATGACAAATATAACTCTTCATGCCGAGTGGAGGCAGGAAATAGCGGAAGGTCAGAACAGCGTGAAAATAAGATGCCATCTGGCCATGAAATGTGCAAATGGCAAGACTGAGGGCCTCCATAGGCAGAGGTTCAACATTGCAAGAGCAGCTTCTGGAGACTATTTTCATGGACAGTGTCTGGGCATCCCGAGTGGCTGCTGGTTCCCTAAGCCTTTCCTCACCAATCTTGTTCTCCACCCTCCTTTTGAGGCTTTTGTTTTTGCAGCACACTGACACTCCAGCTATTGTGAAAGTTGCCAGGATACCAGTGGGCCCTCCCTCCTCCAAGCCATCCAGCATCTCTAATTAAACAATGTACATGGAAGTGCCTGCTAATTGATTGCCATCCACAAAGCCAATCCAAATATCATACTGCTCTGACGGCCAGCATTTGAACCCATAAATGGTCCCAGTGGCCGAAAACATTCAATGTCCAGAAAGTTCACCCCACATTGCAAGTCTTCTGGACACTTCCATCATTATATTTCTATATTAAAATTGAACTCCAACTTCTTAGTTACTTAATTGTTTCAGAACACTTCTCATTGTATCATAGAATCTCTACAGTGCAGAAGGACGCCATTCGGCCCATCAAACTGCGCTGACAACATCCCATACAGGCCCCATCCCCATAATCCCATGAATTTACCCTACTAATCCCCCTGACACAGGGGCAATTTAGCATGGCCAATCCAACTAACCTGCACATCTTTGGACTGTGGGAGGAAACCGGAGCACCCGGCGGAAACCCACACAGGCACAGGGAGAATGTGCAAACTCCACATAGTGACCCGAGGCCAGAATCGAACTCGGGTCCTTGAAGCTGTGGCAGCAGTGCTAACCACTGTGTCACCGTGCCCTATCAGTTCCTCTTGTAGTTATATTTTAAGAGCACCTAAGTTTGCCTGTTCTGAATACCGCATTTCAGGATCTCTATCATCTTGACCATTAGTTCAGCATTTTGTGATTTTTAAAGCTGTGGTATGTGCTAAACATGAATTTGTACCAGTCATCACACTATAATTTGGCTCGCAGAAGAACATTTTTTTGAAGAAATTTGTTTCAGAAATCTTCTGTATATGTTTGCAGATACAGGAAGTGATAAAGTAAATTTACACTAAAATCATAACATCATTGATTATTAAAAACAGAAGTGGCAAAATAGAGATGTCAAATGAAATATTAGGTGAAAGTACTGATAATACTTCAAATAAAGAAAGCATCAAATGATTATTGTCAATGTAAATTAATATGGAATCATCGTTATATTGTAGACATTATGTTGCCTGGCCAAAAAACCATTTACATGTGACTGGTAAGTCCATCAAACACATGACTGTCATTAGGTCAGTGATTTAGTATTGTAATTACAATTCAACCAACCATTAAAGCAATGACAAGTTAACCAAAATGTCCACAACAAACTTGTATATCCTTAAAGAGGTGCACTGGCCAAGAACAAAGAGTTTGTCAAGGAATTTACTGACCATTTAATAAAGCTGTGATATCCCAACTACAACACACTAATTGTGGTTCAATCTCTACTGCCCCAGAGACAAGCTAACTCATGCCGAATACAATCTGCTTCTGGGAGTTACTGATCAGTATATTCATCCAGCAGCAGCTCTCTGGTGTTGACACCTTTTACATATCAAGGATTCTGTGACATGACCAAGACAGTCTGCAGAGCCAGTCTTTAGTTTACAAAAGCTCAGTGGAAGTTACAACTTCTTCCCAAATAGAAGGTGAGAGATAGACGAACAAGACTGATAGAATAAAACTTGTAGATGTTTTTGCTCGAAGCACTTTTTTTAATATTAAGGGCTAGTCTAGTTAGTTACATGAAGAGTAAAATGAAAACTGAGAAAGTACAAAAGGAGGCAATGAAAGAATAGAGTCAAAGGTTGAGTGAAAGTAATGTGCTTAAAACCTTTATTTAAATTGTTTTATTTTTTGAATTTAGTTGTACAGACGTTTAATTAAACCAATAAATCTACTTCCCTCTGAATAGATTTATTCATACCATGTTAATGTTTAGGTGTCATGTCAAGTGAGTTGAAAAGTTAAAAAAACAGTTAGGGCAGAGAGTGCTGATGGTTTACAGGTAAACAATGCTGTAAAAAAACTTCTATGAAGAAATTATAATTCAAAAAAAAAAACTGAGCACTTTAATCAATCTGTTAATGCATTATGTGACTTATTTTCCAGAAATTCACACTTAATAAATGAAAAGAAGTATTATTACAGTGGCTGTCATGGGAGTTTGTACACACTATGAAGAATTTCAATCAAGTTTATTAAGCTCCCACCAATTCCGCAATCATTCTCAACTAATTTTTGTAATTAAAAGACTGTGGGAGATTTGACACTTGAAATATCACATTATAACACTTCATTCTTCAAATTATCACCAGTGCCAAGTGTGGGTAACATTTGCATCTAATTGGTTCAAATATCATTGACCAAGAAGCAAATCACTGTTAACTGAGTCATGCTGATAACAATAAAACTAACATTTGCAACAGAGTAAAAACATTAAAATTAAATAATTTACAAAAACTTCAAACTCATCTAAAATTAATCCCAGAAATTTGATCATTTGGTTTTGTTTCAGTCTCTCCCTCTTTTCTGGGAGGGGCTTTAGCGATGATCATTATATATTTTTAAAAAGAGACAAATGAGAAAACAAAGGAAGAGGCTAAGAGAGGAATGAGGAAAGCAGGGAGGGAGTATGGGCGGCACGGTGGCACAGTGGTTAGCACTGCTGCCTCACAGCGCCAGGGACCTGGGTTCGATTAGATGGGGGAAATGCAATGCATCGAATGTACATGGGCATTCAGAAAACCTTTGGCAAGATATTATATAAGATACAACTCAAGAAAGTTAAGAGTGAAATCGGGGAGGCTAGCAAATTGGATGAAAATCTGTTTGGAAGTGAGCAAACAGAGTCAGAGTTAAAGGCAGGTTCTCAGAGTGGTTAAACGTGGATAGGGTTCCCTTTTGGGGCTTTATCTACTAGCAATGTGTAGTAATGTTCTGAATACAAGGCTAGAGGATGCGGTGACGAAGTCCAATTTTGCATACAGTGCTATCCAGGAACAATACGTTAAGAGCCCCTAATCTAACAAGTAAGTACTAATTATAGAGCATACTATTGTATATCAGTATATGTACTTTGGTAGAATAAACTAGCAGTGACAAAAAATTTAAATCTCCAGGTGTTATATTGAGGCTTTTAATCCACTTAAGCTTCATGTTACTTCAGTTACTTCAGGGTACTGAAAGAAATGGCTGAGGTAATAGCAGATGCGTTAGTAGTTATTTATCAAAATTCGCTGGACTCTGGGGTAGTGCCGGCTGATTGGAAAACAGCTACTGTTACGCCGCTGTTTAAAAAAGGAAGTAGACAAAAGGCGGGTAACTACAGGCCACTTAGCTTAACGTCCGTAGTTGGGAAGATGCTGGAGTCCATTATTAAAGAGGAAATAGCAGAGCACCTGGATAAGAATGGTTCGATCAAGCAGACACAGCATAGATTCATGAAGGGAAAGTCGTGTTTGACAAATTCACTGGATTTTTATGAAGATGTGACTAGTGCGGTTGACAGAGGGGAACCGGTGGATGTGGTGTTTTTAGATTTCCAGAAGGCATTCGATAAGGTGCCTCACAAAAGGTTGCTGCAGAAGACTGGGGTACACGGAGTTGGGGGTAAGGTGTTGGCGTGGATTGGGGATTGGCTATCTAACAGGAAGCAGAGAGTTGGAATAAATGGGTGCTTTTGACAAAGCACATGTTTGACAAAGTCCCTCACGGTAGGCTAGTGAAAAAGGTTGGATCCCATGGGATAAAGGGGGAGGTGGCTAGATGGGTGGAGAACTGGCTTGGTCATAGAAAGAAGTGTGGCTTTTGCTACCAAATAAACCTGTTGGACTTTAACCTGGTGTTGTTAAACTTCTTACTGTGTTTACCCCAGTCCAACGCCGGCATCTCCACATCTTGGTCATAGAAGACAGAGGGTGGTAGTGGAAGGGTCTTTTTCCGGCTGGAGGCGTGTGACTAGTGGTGTACCGCAGGGCTCTGTATTGGGACCTCTGCTGTTTGTGATTTATATAAATGATCTGGAAGAAGGAGTAACTGGGGTGATCAGTAAGTTTGCAGACGACACAAAACTGGCAGGACTTGCAGACAGTGAGGAACATAGTCAGAGGCTACAGAAGGATATAGATAGGCTGGAAATTTGGGCAAGGAAATGGCAGATGGAGTTCAATCCTGATAAATGCGAAGTGATGCATTTTGGTGGGAATAATGTAGGGAGGAGCTACACGATAAATGGAAGAACCATAAAGGGTGTAGAGACGCAGAGGGACCTGGGTGTGCAAGTCCACAGATCTTTGAAGGTGACGTCACAGGTGGAGAAGGTGGTGAAGAAGGCATATGGCATGCTTGCCTTTATAGGACGGGGCATAGAGTATAAAAGTTGGGGTCTGATGTTGCAGATGTATAGAACGTTGGTTCGGCCGCATTTGGAATACTGCGTCCAGTTCTGGTCGCCACACTACCAGAAGGACGTGGAGGCTTTGGAGAGAGTACAGAGGAGGTTTACCAGGATGTTGCCTGGTATGGAGGGGCTTGGTTATGAGGAGAGATTGGGGAAACTGGGGTTGTTCTCCTTGGAAAGACGGAGGATGAGGGGAGACTTAATAGAGGTGTATAAAATTATGAAAGGCATGGATAGGGTGAACGGTGGGAAGCTTTTCCCCGGGTCGGTGGTGATGTTCACGAGGGGTCATAGGTTCAAGGTGAAGGGGGGGAGGTTTAACACAGATATCAGAAGGACATATTTCACACAGAGGGTCGTGGGGGCCTGGAATGTGTTGCCGGGCAAGGTGGTGGAGGCGGACACACTGGGAACGTTTAAGACTTATCTAGACAGCTATATGAACGGAGTGGGAATGGAGGGATACAAAAGAGTGGTCTAGTTTGGACCAGGGAGCGGCGCGGGCTAATTGTTCCTTGTTTCTCGTTTCAAGGCTTCATTCTATGATCATCTTGCTGGTGCCAGTACAGAGCGAGACTGCGGATAGTTGGGAACCTGTCTCGGGGGCAGGGAATTCATATGGTGTTCGTGGAAGTGGAAATGACTAGGGTTGGGAAGCATTTTCCGATCAGGGCCATTGTGATCTCCTGGACTCGTTTTGATCGCCTCAGGGGGTCGGAGAGGAATTTCCCAGATTTTTTTTTTCCCCATATTGGCCCTGGGGTTTTTCACTCTGGGTTTTCGCCTCTCCCTGGAGATCACATGGTCTGGAATGGGGGGGTGGGGGTGAGTTAATAGGTTGTAATGAACAAAGCATCGTAGCTGTGAGGGACAGCTCGGTGGATAGGATATTGGTATGTAGATAGGCTGGAAAATTGGGCGGGGATCCTGGATTCAGGATTCAATCCTGGACCGGGGAGCGGCGCGGGCTTGGAGGGCCGAAGGGCCTGTTCCTGTGCTGTATTGTTCTTTGTTCTTTGTTCTTTGTTTTGGTGACCAGTGGCGTGCCGCAGGGATCGGTGCTGGGGCCTCAACTGTTTACCATTTACATAGATGATCTGGAGGAGGGGACTGAGTGTAGGGTATCAAAGTTTGCTGATGACACGAAGATGAGTGGGAAAGCGAATTACGTGGAGGACGCGGAAAGTCTGCAGAGAGATTTGGATAGGCTGAGCGAGTGGGTGAGGATCTGGCAGATGGAATATAACGTTGGCAAATGTGAGGTTATCCACTTTGGAAGAAATAATAGTAAATTGGAATATTATTTAAATGGAGAAAAATTACATCATGCTACTGTGCAGAGGGACCTGGGGGTCCTTGTGCACGAATCACAAAAACTCAGTCTGCAGGTGCAGCAGGTGATCAAGAAGGCGAATGGAATGTTGGCCTTTATCGCGAGGGGGATAGAATATAAAAGCAGGCAGGTCTTGCTGCAACTATACAAGGCACTGGTGAGGCCGTAACTGGAGTACTGTGTGCAGTTTTGGTCCCCTTATTTGCGAAAGGATATATTGGCCTTGGATGGAGTGCAGAGAAGGTTCACCAGGTTGATACCGGAGATGAGGGGTGTAGCTTATGAGGAGAGTTTGAACAGATTGGGTCTGTACTCGTTGGAGTTTAGAAGGCTGAGGGGTGATCTTATAGAGACACGTAAGATAATGAAGGGGCTGGATAGGGTAGAGGTAGAGAGATTCTTTCCACTTCGGAGGGAAACCAGAACTAGAGGGCACAGCCTCAAAATAAATGGGGGTCGGTTCAGAACAGAGTTGAGGGGGAACTTCTTCTCTCAGAGGGTGGTGAATCTCTGGAATTCTCTGCCCATTGAAGTGGTGGAGGCTACCTCATTGAATATGTTTAAATCACGGGTAGATAGTTTTCTGATCGATAAGGGAATTAAGGGATATGGGGAGCAGGCGGGTAAGTGGAACTGATTCGCTTCAGATGAGCCATGATCTTGTTGAATGGTGGGGCAGGCTCGAGGGCCTACTCCTGCTCCTATTTCCTATGTTCTTATGTTTCTTATGTTGACAGTTTATTACGCTCGAGTGAATTACAGAAAGAATAATGGTTACCTGGATGAGTACAATTCAGTTATCTAATCAAAGCATCCAAATTACAATATAAACTAAAGAAGAAAACACAGCTGATTAATAACCAACATTTGAACTCTGATGTTAGATTACAGTTCAGAAACAATTCCAAGATAACTTTTTAATCGTGTTTATGGTAAAAGTTTAACTAATAGGCTTATTTGATTTTGTCTCTGTTCGTGCTGTCACCACTGATTATAACATTCCACTGCTCAATATGTTTAATACATAATGACTGAGGAATTAACAACTGTAACATTAATGCAAGTTTATGGAGAAATTATGTAAAGCTAAATCTAGGAAATCAATCATGGTTGTATAATTCATGGTGACTACTGCTTTATGTACTGTACTATAATCATTAAAAACGTTATATAGGTTGTACAGTTCCTTTCAAAACCTTTACTTGATTTCATGGCTTCTTTGTAACATTGATTGCAATCTTGAGAACATTAGGATAAAAATGCACGTCGAATGGTAGGGCAAATAAGTGATATCACAACGGCCATTTATTGGAACTAAGAGCGGAATTTTCCCATGCTGCCTGCCATGGGACTCCCAGCGGGCAGGACTCGGATCATGCAAAGGTCTGTTGAACTTGGGTGGGATTTTCTGGTCTTGGGATGAGCACGGCCAAAAAATACCGCCCAAAATATCAGGCGACACGGTGGCACAGTGCTTAACACTGCTGTCTCACAGCGTCAGGGAGTCAAGTTCGATTCCAGACTTGGGTGACTGTGTGGGGTTTGCACATTCTCCCCGTTCCTGTGTGGGTTTTCTCTGGGTACTCTGGTTTCCTCCCAAATGTATGTGTTAGGTGGATTGGCCATGCTAAATTGTCCCTTAGTGTCCAAAGATGTGTAGGTTAGGGGGATTGGCCATGGTAAGTTGCCCCTTGGTGCCCAAAGATGTGCAGACTTGATGGGCCAAATGGCCTCCTTATGCATTGTAGGGTTTCTATGATCAAGAATGACATATAATGGAGAGCTGCTGCTAATTCCACAATATTTGTGCTACAGTTCAGGACAAATTTTTATCCCACTGAATCAATTCTTTCATTAATATTAACTGTATGACTCCTTTGTCAATGTCTCAATTCCATGTTTGGCCAATAGGGGGCTTTACATGAAATTCTTCAACTGATATGATCGCACCTTAAGACACTAAATGGCTCTGCATCAAATTTCAATATACTTTCTAATAGTTCATTCGCCATCTTGCTTTTAATTCCAGGTAATCTATTTCTTCTTCATATTATTTTTAGGTGTCTTTTTTGATAACAAATTACATTTTTTCCCTTTTGGTCTTCTGCAGACTTGCTCTTACCACCTGTTGCTGACTCTATTTCAAAACATCCACATCTTACTCTATCTGCTACTTTAGACCTTGCTGGTTCATAAATAATTCCCAGCTTGCCAATCATTTCCTGGTTATCTTAGCTGTTCCCTTGGTCTTTACCATTCCGGAAGCTATCGCTTATACACTTCACAGCATGTTAGGTTTTCCAGTTCTCAGACCGCAATGATGTTCTCTGCTGCCTGTCGTGGCTTCCCCACTACCACTCCAAGGATTCTTTGTCACTTCTGTCAGCTGTCTGAACACTGTATGTAGCCTCCTAGAGCATCCTGCTGTTCTTTCCGGACTCTCGAAATGATCCTGTGTGAACTAAATGCGAATATTGTGTTTAAATATAGTGCCCTTGCTCCAAATTGCTGTCTCTGTAACAGGAATACAAAAAAAGCCACAGTGGCTAAACTTAACTTGAAATGCTGATATAAACTGGATGTTATTGAATTGACAACCTATTACACAGTACATCTGATTTTACCAACTAGAGACCTATATAGGCTCCCTGTCTTCTCAATTTAAACTTTTCATTCTAATATTCAAGTTCCTTCATGACCTTCCAGTAACCCTCTGCAGCTTTATATTCTGCCTCAGATTCTAGCCATTTGTTGAACCCCAGCCCTCGCAACCCACTTTAGCCTAGTCATTAATAGCAAAACATGCTGCTGTCTAAAAGTCACTTTCTAGACCTTCCTCCCTGAATCCCTGCCCCTCTCCAATCTATTTCATCAGTCAAAAACCATTGCAAAGCCATTTTATCACAAAACCTTCAATTACTCCTTGTAATCTCCATCGGCATTACTCATTTTCATTTCCCTGTCCATTTCCATGTATGAAGTGCATATTATTTTCTACTTCATGAAGAGCTAGCTAAGGTTAACAACCAATATACAAGTATATGCTGTGTTTCTGCCAGTATTTGCTTGTTCTGTTTAATAAATTTGTTTGGCAGTCAAAGCCTATTGCACAGCCTGTTACAATATTATTCTGCCTTCCAAAGACAAAAAAGATCACGGATGGGATTTTACGTGAATGTTGGTGGAGACACGGGGAGCATTCCTGCTCGGAAACGATAGGAGAAAGAAACTTGCAATTGCATCGAAAAGGTGTGGCTGGATATGACCGAGGAGGTCAGTGTAGGAACATTGTGATAATTCCTCAATCAGTACAGGAAATACTTAAAAACCCAACTAAAAAACCAGAGGTCACAGATTCAAGCTAAATGGCAGAAGGATTAGAAGGGACGTGAGGAAAAACCTTTTTTTGCGCTGAGGGTGGTGGGTGTCTAGAATTTGCTGCCTGAATTGGCAGTGGAGGCAGAGACCATAAACTCATTTAAAAAGTACCGGGATCGGTACCTTAAGTGCTGGAACTCGCAGGGCTGTGGGCCTTGTGCAGGAAGGTAGGACTGGAAAGGGCACCTGGCTGTCTTTGGGTCGGCACGCACAAGATGGGTGTGCCGTATCATTTCTATGGTTCTAAACAGGTCAGGAAAGGTGAGCACAGTTTAACATTCACCTACAGCTTGCTGTACCAGTCACCACCCACGTTCGCTCTGCCCTCTCAAGCCAAGTCGTTCACAGCACACCTCACACCCACTTACCTTACATACGAATCCATCCTTCTCTTTCTATACACTTTGTCAAAACCCTCTATCCATCCACTTCGTTTTCTCATCATCATCCTGTTTCCTGTCTGTATCTAGCAGACACATTCACACATTGCATTACAGTAAATCATGGGTCTGTTCTTAGAGAATCCCTGCAGTGCAGAAAGAGGCCATTCAGCCCATTGAGCCCAAACTCCACACTGCGCCACCGTGCCATCCTTACTCCACATAGAGAGTCAGCCAAGGCTGAGATCGAACCTGGGTCCCTGGCATTGTGAGGCAGCAGTGCTAAGCACTGCCACAGTGCTGCCCTTTTTGCCCAATTCACGAGTTCACATGACAGAATACCAAGGAGAGGGAGCGCTTCCCTAAATTCCCCATTGACAACTTCAGATGAGAAAGTGCTGGAGATCAGCAGCACGTTGGTGTCCTTGCCATCGCAGGATGGAGACCTGCCATCAACCTGGTGACAGAATTAAATATCATTGCACTGACATAGAACACTCAATCATAACAACTTGATTTCAAAAGCAAATAAAATATGATCAGCTTCATAATTATACCTACTCAAGTCCCTTGCCAGTGCTAATTCATAGCATTCTTTCTGCCAGGGTCTACCCATAGGCAGCAAGCATCAATGGACTTCATGGATGATAAATGCTCAGAGGAGCAGATTCCTTTTCAGAATGCACCATCATAGCACACATGCTTACTGTGGACACACCGAAATAATCAGATTTTGGCACAACAATGTAGACAGGTGGTTGGGTTTTCACTTGGTTACTTACAAGAGAGCACCCAAGGTGACGGTAGTATGCCCAGCTGTGGACAGTCCAGTTTGGAAAATGCAGCCCTATCCAAGCTCTGCTCAAATGGACACAGAGGCTGAGACACATAATACATCGATAAAGTTGATAATCATGGAGGTATTGCAGTGGGCGGCACAGTGGCACAGTGGTTAGCACTGCGATTCCTGGCTTGGGTCACTGCCTGTGCAGAGTCTTCACGTTCTCCTCGTGTCTTTCCTCCGGGTGCTCCAGTTTCCTCCCACAGTCCAAAAGACATGCTGGTTAGGTGCATTGGCCATGCTAAATTCTCCCCAGTGCCCCCGAACAGGCGGTGGAGGGTGTGGACTAGGGGATTTTCATAGTAACTTCATTGCAGTGTTAATTATGACTTAATTAAACTAAATTAAACTAACCTAACCTAAACTAACCTAAAGAATGTGTGATGATCTGAGGGGCTTTACAAGTATGCTGGCCACCACTGCAGTCCATCTTAATCATGGGAAGGATAATGTCATTGGGCATTGCAATGATGTCTTCTATTGGTGAATTGCTTGATGTCATTGTTGATGACTTTGCCCATAACTTTATTATGAGGTTAATGAGGCAATAAGTTCAGAGAGTGGAACACTTAGTACCCCTTGAGTTGTGGCACCCGCAGAGCTCTGGGCACATAGTCAACGAGTCTCTGCACCACTGGTATGCCTACTGACCTGGCAAAGTCACATGCCTGCTGCCCCTGCTTCTCTCCACTTTCAGAGAAGACCTGTCAGACACCGCGGTGAGTGGCGATCTCCTGGAAGGATCCAGTAACGTACCAACTGAGGGTCATCATGATGTTAGCAGCCACTGGCGGTGCCATCTTTGCTCTCTGTGTGGCTGCTGCTCTGGATCAGGGAGGTAGCACTGTTTTATGACCAGTGCTGGTCCGAGCTGAGGTGGGGCTGGGGAAGTCCTCGGTGAAGATTGCTGGTGGGTGTTAAGAGCCCCTCCTCCTCCTTCCTCTGTGAACAGCTTCTCCTTTCTGCTGCCTCTATTCCATCGCCCTGTCATGCTGCAGCCCAAGAGGAACTGCAATCATGAGCAGGATTTTAACACAGATTTCTTTGAAATTCACACAACTGCTTCCACTAACTCTGCAGCAGCGATAGAAAATTAAAAGCTTTTTGTTGTATGGTGATCCTCTTACATAGTGCTAATGGGGGTGTGAGTGCCGGTGGGGGCGGGGTGGTGGTTTGGTAATGGGATGGTGGTTGGCCCTCGTGCAATGAATGTTTAACACAAGACATTAACAGACGGCTCCTGGGAAGTCCAAAATCGAAGGTTGAGTGCCAAATCTGCTTTAAATATGAGAATATTAAAAACAGGAGCAGGAGTAGCTCATACAGCCCCTGAGCCAGCTCTGATATTCAGTGCAATCACAGCTGATCTACTGTGTCAAGCATCAGTTGCCCCCAGGTGCAGCAGAGCCTGCAGATCACAGACTGGACTAATCAGCCATCTCAGAACCCATCAAACCAAAGTGGAAGCCAGTTATCCTCAATCCTGAGCAGATGTCATGCGAAATAAACTAAATCAGCTCCAGTATGTTGAAAGATATTGAACGAGATCATTGACATGGCACATTGAGTTGAAAATGTTTGCAAACGCTTGAGCTTGCCTCGCACTCACATGCTGGCTTCCTCTGTAATTGATAACCAGGCTATTTATGAGGCCACCGCCTTCCATAAATTGCTTGGTGTTCATCCTTGTTCTCCACAGCATGTGGTAGGGCCACAGGGCTCTGATCTGATCCATTGTTTGTGGCCTACTTCACTCTGTCCTTACCCTGTCGCTTTCTGTGTGCACTGAGCATTAGGTTGGTGCTTCATGCTAAGGTGCTGCACCCATTTTATGGCGATGCTACACTTGACAAAAATAAATGGAACTTCTCTCTCTTTGTGTTCCTTCTGTCCCGAAATTAAATGGATGTATCTCTCATTGTAACAAAAGAAAGTCTTTGTCACTTAATTAATGCACAACTCGCTGGGTGACCCTTCCTGTAGGTGGGACAATCTAATTGTACAGACATTTAGAGCACTTTATTGGCAGTGCAGCTGGTTTATTGCTTTGTAGCTGCTGCTGTACTTGCACCAGATGGTACAATTCTTTCGTGCCTTCCCTTTGGAGTGTAGCCTCTTGCATAGTCCTCCAGTGTGAATCGCATGAGGCTGATTTGTTTATGCTATCAATGTTCTGTCAGGTAAAATGGGTCCTTGTAGTGTGTCCCTTATAATGTGTAATGAGTCTCTTGGGGACTTCTTTCTGGCACTTCCCATTCCTCCTTCTCCAACAAAGTCATGCATGCCATCTTCCCAAGCTGCTGTTTTTGCTAAATTTAGTTCAAAAGGAGTTTCGCTAGATCTACAATAGCTAACGTTTGCTCAGCACCTCTCTTCACTCCCTGTGTCCAGCTGCTCGATTTGCGGAGTAAGTTTTCACACGTAGGACTCGCAGCATAGAACTTCACATATGGAAGTACAGATTGGAGAATTCACGCCCATTCAGTTTACTGGATGGAAAAGCCTGATTATGTGCTTGTTGCCAGGCTGTGAAGCAAAACTATCTCATTGGCAATTTAATATATACGTTACAACTTAATACAAATGAAAGTAAGGAATAAATAATGTTTTACAAAAGTACCGAGCTGTTCTTTCACAAGCTTGTGCAAGCAACTGTGCCCTTAACACAGGGTCAGTACATTAATATGTGTTGTGTGCATTTACCTCCACAAGTAATGTCAGCAGAGTGCGTGAAAGTTCCCACTCGCTGTGTTACTGTGAACACAGCAAACTGTATCCATAATTTGTGATAGCTGTTTTTCCTATTCTACCCTGCGTGAGAGAGAAACAGAAAGGAACTGACAAACTGAGAGCAGTAAATGTAAATATGTACAAATGCTATTCATGTCTGAATGAAATGTTGACAGTCCCTGTTTTTATTTGCAAATGAAAAGCTTAAAAATTGTTTCCCTCCGCTGAGCTGGGGGAATGATGTGTGAACACCAATGTAATCGTGCCAAGGCATAACACAATTCCTTTACTGCGTATGAGGTGTGACTCATTGCTAAATTTGCCTTTCTTTCATGCATGCTGCTACTCAACCGTGCCCGCTCCCTTTTTGCGTAATGTATTGCTGACGTGCTTTACTAAAATTAAAAATTGGAGCATCTTTATAGAGTCTATATTGTCATACTGTGTTGATATCTCTATATTACAGCCCCCGGTGTCATTACTCTGCATATTCTAGTCAAAACCACACTGTAGCTGATAGTTTATAAAATTGTAAAGTTCTCTTGGATGGAAGTTTTCTAGTCATGTACTTCTTCATCTGTCAATATGCATGGTCTTCTCTCTCAGTGATGACAGCTGTCTTCATATTTGCACTCTTTGCCATAAAGCTCCGCCAGGAGAAACAGCTGTGACTGAACAATGGGAAGTCAAAACTCCTGCTGGCATTTTTTCAGGAAGTCATGTTGTGGGCATTATAATTCAGTGTGGATCTTCACAGACACGGGATTTGTGCCCTCTCTTCCTCTCTACCGAAATACATTTTCTTCAAGTCAAATCGAGATTGCCTCGTTCCATGTTACTGGTCTGTTTTGTCACTGGCTTTGTGCAATTGAGCTTGGAGCTCTATTTCACTAAAACTGCTTGGAAAATAATCCACCAAGACTCGAAGGATTACTTTGGGGTTTTTTTTATTACAGGGGATTGAGAGCGCAAAGTTGCATTGCTTAAGCTCTATCAACCAGTAGCCACCACAGATAAAGAATGATTGAGTTCAAGTGCAAATGTGAGTTAATTAGATTGAACTGTGCAGCGCTGTCACAGACTATGAGTGAAAGGCTTTAATCACATGTCTTACAACAAAATCTATTGCATTGGCAAATAGGCTAATTTGATGGGCCAGGCTATAGTTGTCAGATCACTCTAGATACTGCAGAACAGATCAGGCAACGTTCAGCAATTGTTTACACGTCCACAGTATGGAGTCTGACATGCCAGAAAGAAAAACAGCTTCAGAAATATTTTCTCCAATATATGAATACTGGAGGCAGCATAAATCCTTCACAACAAAATGAAATAGATTACAATAGGATAATTACAAATTGAAAACATAACAAATGGACCAACACCTTCTACTTCCCCAGAATGAGACTTTTTGTAAATGTTATGGCTTAGTGAATAAACCCCTTGGCACAACCACAAGTTGGGGAAAATTCTGCCCTGGTGACTGGTGACATTATCCATTGGTACAATGTCATACTGCTCCCAATCTGGTGACATTGCCCTTTGGTATAGGACTATAGTTTTTACAGTTTGGTGGTGTTGCTCATTGGCATACTAGCATTCTGTTTCCAGTGTGGTGGCATTGCCCATTGGTGTACTGGCATACTGTTCCCAGTGTGATGGCATTGGTAATTGGTCTTCTGGCATACTGTTCCCAATGTGGTACCATTGCCCATTGGTGTACTGGCATACTGTTCCAGTGTGGTAGCATTGGTAATTGGTCAAGTAACAAAGTTCACCATTCCAGTGGTAACTAATACTGGACTTATCTAATTCTGATGTGGAGATGCCGGCGTTGGACTGGGGTGAACACAGTAAGAGGTCTCACAACACCAGGTTAAAGTCCAACAGGTTTATTTGGTAGCAAATACCATAAGCTTTCGGAGCATTGCTCCTTCGTCAGATGGAGTGGAAATCTGCTCTCAAACAGTGCAAACAGACAGAAGCTTTATGGCAAAGAGTGCAAATATGAAGACAGCTATTATCACGGAGAGAGAAGACCATGTATATTGACAGATGAAGAAGTACATGACTAGAAAACTTCCATCCAAGAGAACTTTACCATTTTATAAACTATCAGCTACAGTGTGGTTTTGACTAGACTATGCAGAGTAATGACACCGGGGGCTGTAATATAGAGATATCAACACAGTATGACAATGTAGACCGATTCTGTCTGTTCGTACTGTTTGAGAGCAGATTTCCACTCCATCTGACGAAGGAGCAGTGCTCCGAAAGCTTATGGTATTTGCTACCAAATAAACCTGTTGGACTTTAACCTGGTGTTGTGAGACTTCTTACTTATCTAATTCAGCATTGGTAGGATATTGTGACATGAGGGTTCACAGTATTGATCCCATCTAATTTTATGGGATCAGTTTCACTTTCATAAAGCAAGCTCAGAGTCCACAGTGGGAACTCAGCCACAGGCCTGAGGCACACAATTAATCCTGGCCTAAACAAGCATTGTGAGAAGTTGGAAGGAAAGTTACAAACACCCACCAACCCTCTAAAATAAAGTAAGAACATGACACCCAGGATTATAGCCAAGGAAATTGCCAGCCTTGTTTCTGATATCTGGCCAATAATACAGGGGTGGAGTGGTAGATATAGAAATCATAGATGCCCTACAATGCAGAAAGGTGCCATTTGGCCCACCGAGTCTGCACCGTTTCTCTGACAGAGCTTCTCAACCAGCCCCAAACCCCGTAATTCAACTTATTTACCCCACTAATTCCCCTAACCTACACATCTTTAGACACTAAGGGACAATTTAGCAGGGCCAATCCACCTAACCTGCACATCTTTGGACTGTGGGAGGAAACCGGAGCACCTGGAGGAAACCCACGCAAACACAGCAAGAATGTGCAAACTCCACACAGACAGACACCCGAGGCCGGAATTGAACCCGGGTCCCTGGCATTGTGAGGCAGAAGTGCTAACCACTGTGCCACCAGTGGTGGGTAATACAGAAGGTAAATGTTCAAAGATTTCAAGAAGGCAACAAAGAAGTAAGCAAGTAATAGAAAGATACACAGTGAGGAATAAGACAGGCACAGATCAAGTGAGAGAAAATTTGTAACTGCGAAAGGAATATATGTGCATTTGTGAGAGAGTGGGGGAGAGAAAGGGAGAAAACTCAGCAAGCTAAAGAGGACAAGAGTAACTATGCCCAGTGTTAACAAACAAACGCTTAATATATTTATATGAGATTCTGCTGTTCAATATCTTAGTGGGGGTATTAGCCTATTGGATAAAACAGGTTGCCAACTACATTACAATGGCATTAGAGGAATATTGTACTCAAATATCTCCTGTATTTCTAGGTGACAGAATGCCAAAAAAAGAGAAAAGGAGAGATAAGCAGAAAAAGAAAAAGCAGTATTTCAAAGAGACCTCCTAATCTTGTCTATCAGCCATCTCTAAGATGATAATGCATGCCTTTCAAACATGCACTATCCAAGAAGCACATAGGTTCCATTGGTATCGCTTCTTAAGCACCACCAATGAAACCTGCCTGACCTCAGCCTTGCAGGACTGAAAGCTGCCCGCATACGCCTAGTCTCTACGTTCACTCCAACAGATAAACAAATCACTCAAGAGGCAACCGAGAAACCTCAATGAGAATCAAAAGTGACGGCATTAGCTCAGTACAGATAATATATCTGGAACCCCCATGCCTCGCATCCCAACCCATCTGTAACACGATTGTAATTGTACTGGTATTCAAAATCAAAGCTGCTGCTCAGTCAGGATTGTCATGGCAAACATATGGAAAGCAAAATGCAAATGGTGAAGAGAACCATGTAATTGATCATTCTGTCTCTCTTCAGCTCACTGTCTTCGTGCCAGTCTTTCTGTCTCTGCTGAAGCAGATGATGAAGTAACAGAGCAGGAGTTCTGAGTTTTGTTGTCTGACCCCACACAGTGATGAAGCCATCTTTGCTGCCAGCTCTGACTATCACATTCTAACATAACCATTTCAAAAATCTGCAAGTATTTTCCCATCACTCCTTAATGTCATAAACTGTAACCGCAGAGAAGCCCAATCTCTACACTTTTTCCGAAGTCTTTTCAGACTGACTTAGACCCCTGTGGCTAACCCTCAATATACTTCAGGTTTCTTGAAAGCAAACAGGATTATTATATTTTTCCGTTTAAAGCTGCCTTGCCTTATAATGCTTGAAGTCTTGTTGCCTTTTATCTTGAAGTCTTATTAAAAATTATTTCTCCCCTTTCACGTCTCTGATGCAAACAATATCCTCCTTATGACTGGAGGGCAGGTTGTATTAGAGCACACTTCTTTACAATTATCACCAATATTGTCAATACAAGCAAATATGAGGGAGACTTTGCAAGGCAGGATAAGGCGTTTAGATGGAACACTTAGTTACAGTAAAATCTGCTGACAGTTCTGCTGAGAACTGCCCAAATTCACTCCGAGAAGAAAGCAGTTTTGAATATTTATAGAGTCATAGAATCATAGAGGTTTACAGCATAGAAACAGGCCCTTCAGCCCAACTTGTACTGGGAAACATATGTTTCCATATAAAAAAGCCACCCCCTTTTTAACCCCTAAGCTAGTCCCAATTGCCCCGCGTTTGGTCCATATCCCTCTATACCCATCTTACTCGTGTAACTGTCTAAACTCTTTTTAAAAGACAAAATTGTAACTGCCTCTACCTCTGGCAGCTTGTTTCCAGACACTCACCACCCTCTGCGTGAAAAAATTGCCCCTCTGGACCCTTTTGTATCTCTCCCCTCTCACCTTAAACCTATGCCCTCTAGTTTTACTCGCCTACCTTTGGGAAAAGATATTGACTATCTAGCTGATCTCTGCCCCTCATTATTTTATAGACCTCTATAAGATCCCCCTCAGCCTTCTACGCTCAGAGAAAAAAGTCCCAGTCTATCCAGCCTCTCCTTATAACTCAAACCATCAACTCCCAGTAGCATCCTAGTAAATCTTTTCTGCACCCTCTCCAGTTTAATATCCTTTCTATAACAGTTGACCGGAAGTGTACACAGTATTCCAAGTGTGGCCTTACTAATGTCTCGTACAACTTCAACAAGACATCCCAACTCCTGTATTCAATGTTCTGACCAATGAAACCAAGCATGCTGAATGCCTTCTTCACCACTCTGTCCACCTGTGACTCCACTTTCTAGGAGCTATGGAACTGTACCCCTGGATCTCTTTGTTCTATAACTCTCCCCAAGGCCCTATCATTAACTGAGTAATTCCTATCCTGGTTCGATCTACCAAAATGCATCACCTCGCATTTATCTAAATTAAACTCCACATGCTATTCGTCAGCCCACTGGCCCAATTGATCAAGATCCCGTTGCAATCCTAGATATCCTTCTTCAATGTCCACTATGCCACCAATCTTGGTGTGATCTGCAAACTTACTAACCATGCTACCAAATTCTCATCCAAATCATTAATATAAATGACAAATAACAGTGGACCCAGCATCGATCCCTGAGGCACTAGTCACAGTACTCCAGTTTGAAAAACAACCCTCTACAACCACCCTCTGTCTTCTGTCATCAAGCCAATTTTGTATCCATTTGGCTACCTCACCCTGGATCCTGTGAGATTTAACCTTATGCAACAAGGTACCTTGTCAAAGGCTTTGCTAAAGTCCATGTAGACAACATCAACTGCACTGCTCTCATCTACCTTCTTGGTTATCTCTTCAAAAAACTCAATCAAATTTGTAAGACATGATTTTCCATTCACAAAGCCATGCTGACTGTCCCGAATCAATCCTTGCATCTTTAAATGCCTGTAGATCCTGTCTCTCAAAATACCTTCCAACAACTTACGACAGATGTGAGGCTCACCGGCCTGTAGTTCCCAGGCTTTTCGCTGCAGCCCTTCTTAAACAAAGGCACAACATTTGCCACCCTCCAATCTTCAGGCACCTTTCCGTGACTATCGATGATTCAAATATCTCTGCTAGGGGACCCGCAATTTCTTCTCTAGCCTCCCACAATGTCCTGAGGTACACTTCATCAGGTCTCGGGGGTTTATCTACCTTGATGAGCTTTAAGACTTCCAGCACCTCCTTCTCCGTTATGGGAAATAGTAAGCAGCCTCACAACACCAGGTTAAAGTTGTGAGACTACTTACTGTGCCTACCCCAGTCCAACGCCGGCAACTCCACATCATGGCAAATAGTGGCATTTGTCAAAAATTAAGGTTTAAATTCATAATTTCCACATTTCAGAGCCTCGGGCCATAACACTGTCACTGCTAGGCTTTCTAATTCTCCCTTATGCATTCCCATCAATTATTTAAAATTTACTTATACTTCTCAAATTGTTTTTAAAATGCATTGTAACTACAGAGAGAGCATGTCAATCACCATGATGTAGCAGCTAGTTCTAGCCCTGCAGCTATCATTTGTTACCAACTGGCATGTCTGCTCCATTACCCTAATTGAGCAAGGTGCTAGACGGGGGTAAGACACGCTGGTATATTACGGTGATCAGCAGCATGTCTTTGTTTTTGTGGACTATTTCAACACATTCCTTCAACTCTTCGATCACTGGAAGGCCTTTCTAGTCTTTAAAGCCTACTAACACGTTGTTTGGTATGACAACAGTAAAATTGCTTTCTGTGTTTCAAAAATATCTGTCAATGATATTATCATATGCAGACTTAATGTTGTCAAATCAGATCCCGCTGTAGAATATCTTAATAGTGTCATTAACTGCTCTATTCCAAGGACGTTGAGGCTGATTTTGGAGTTGGATGACGTCAGGTGGGTAGTGGGTGGACTGACTGCACCACTTGCCTGATGGCACCAGTGGGAGTCTCAAACCAATTTCATGGCTGAGCCTCAACTGCTTGATTTAAATTTAAATAAATTAAAGTAAAACTGCTTCTCACTTCACACCTCAAGTCATGGGCAAATGCATGGAAATAGAGGGCTGAGTTTTTGCTCTTGAATCTGAAGTGCAGAGTCGGGAAAATTACCAGAAGGTTAGAATGTCATTCCAGAATGTAGGTGTTAACTGGAGTCGGACCAGCCACCAAGGAAGTGTTTGGAGGCAGTAACGGGGCTCCAGGGTGGGATGGTTAAAATGCTTGGCTCCGTGCTCTGGAACTTTGTCCCTGTTGTCAAAAAAATGCAATAAAACAAAAAACAACCCTCAAGTCCTCCTGCACCCTCACCTCACCCACGCGCTCCCTATACCTCATCCATGCCAACACATTACCTCATGCCCCCCAACCATTCCCCACTATCATGTTATGATTGCCGTCACTTGAAGGCTTCTTTTCCATGAGATTATTGATTAATTCTGTTGTATTGCTCATTACCAGGTCTACGATAGCCTACTCTCTGGATGGATCTAGAACATACTGCCCTGTGTACACTATATGAACAGTAAGGAGTCTAACAACACCAGGTTAAAGTCCAACAGGTTTATTTGGTAGCAAACGCCACTAGCTTTCGGAGCGCTGCTCCTTTGTCAGGTGAGTGGGAGATCTGCTCATAAACAGCAAACAGGGCATATAAAGACACAAACTCAATTTACAGAATAATGAATAATGATTGGAATGCAAGTCTTTACAGCTAATCAAGTCTTAAACGTACAGACAATGTGAGTGGGGAGAGCATTAGCACAGGTTAAAGAGAAGTGTATTGTCTCCAGACAGGACAGCCAGTGAGACTTTGCAAGTCCAGGCAAGTTGTGGGGGTTACAGATAGTGTGACATGAACCCAAGATCCCGGTTGAGGCCATCCTCATGTGTGCGGAACCTGGCTATCAGTCTCTGCTCAGCGATTCTGCGCTGTCGTGTGTCATGAAGGCCGCCTTAGAGAACGCTTACCTGAATATCAGAGGTCGAATGCCCGTGACCGCTGAAGTGCTCCCCACTGAATGCTACACTCTATGAACACATATTCCAAGCTACTTTTGCCAATCTAATTTGTCTAATGTACATGTTAATTAAAGTCACCTGTGATTATTGTGGTATTTTTCTGACACACCCCATTTAGTTATTCATGTATATACTGTCCTAACCTGGAGCTACTGTTAAGGCGTCAATAAAGTACTTCCATAACTGGCCTCTTACCCTTCCTACCTCTTACCCTTCCTACCTCTTACCCTTCCTACCTCTTGTCCAAAACTGATTTTACAGTTTGCTCTTATAAGCTAAGGTCATCGCTCACCACTGTATTGATTGCATGCTTAATTACCCCATCACATTTTCCTAGCTTCCCATCTTTACAAAATGTCAAATACCTATCTGTGCTAACAATTTATCCACTTTGTTATGAATACTGCACACATTCATATACAAAGCCTTGGACTCTCTGTCCCTTCCCTAGTTATAAGACCCAGGGGCACACTCATCCTAGCACAGTTTGGGTGAAATTCATTCTAATGATACAGCTTCCACTTTCCCCTGTAGTGGTCCCAGTGCCCCATGAATCAAAACCCATTTCTTCCACACCAGTCATTGAGCCACGCATTCATCGTTTTAATATTAATTACCCAATGCGAGTTCTGGCTTGTGGCTCAGGCAATTATCACCCTTTAGAACATAGAACATAGAAAGCCACAGCACAAACAGGCCCTTCGGCCCACAAGTTGCGCTGATCATATCCCTACCTCTAGGCCTATCTATAGCCCTCAATCCCATTAAATCCCATGTACTCATCCAGAAGTCTCTTAAAAGACCCCAACGAGTTTGCCTCCACCACCACCGACGTCAGCCGATTCCACTCACCCACCACCCTCTGAGTGAAAAACTTACCCCTGACATCTCCTCTGTACCTACCCCCCAGCACCTTAAACCTGTGTCCTCTCGTAGCAACCATTTCAGCCCTTGGAAATAGCCTCTGAGAGTCTACCCTATCCAGACCTCTCAACATCTTGTAAACCTCTATCAGGTCACCTCTCATCCTTCGTCTCTCCAGGGAGAAGAGACCAAGCTCCCTCAACCTATCCTCATAAGGCATGCCCCCCAATCCAGGCAACATCCTTCTAAATCTCCTCTGCACCCTTTCAATGGCTTCAACATCTTTCCTGTAATGAGGTGACCAGAACTGCGCGCAGTACTCCAAGTGGGGTCTAACCAGGGTCCTATAAAGCTGCAGCATTATCTCCCGACTCCTAAACTCAATCCCTCGATTAATGAAGGCTAGTACGCCGTACGCCTTCTTGACCGCATCCTCCACCTGCGAGGCCGATTTAAGAGTCCTATGGACCCGGACCCCAAGGTCCTTCTGATCCTCTACACTGCTAAGAATGGTACCCTTCATATTATACTGCTGCTTCATCCCATTGGATCTGCCAAAATGGATCACTACACACTTATCCGGGTTGAAGTCCATCTGCCACTTCTCCGCCCAGTCTTGCATTCTATCTATGTCTCGCTGCAACTTCTGACATCCCTCCAAACTATCCACAACACCACCTACCTTGGTGTCGTCAGCAAACTTACCAACCCATCCCTCCACTTCCTCATCCAGGTCATTTATGAAAATGACAAACAGCAAGGGTCCCAGAACAGATCCCTGGGGCACTCCACTGGTCACTGACCTCCATGCAGAGAAAGACCCCTCCACAGCCACTCTCTGCCTTCTGCAGGCAAGCCAGTTCTGGATCCACAAGGCAACAGCCCCTTGGATCCCATGCCCTTAATTTAGCTCTTAGCTGTTCAGAATCCCTCAGCAAAATCTCATTCCATCCTATCTATGTCACTGGTACCAACATAGGGCATAACAACTGGATCTTCCCCCACCCAATGCAAAATGTCCCAAACCCTGGGCAGGCAACACAGCCATCGCGACTCAGACTCTCGCTGCAAGAACTATGTCCATTGCCCTAACTATGCTGTCCCCTATTACGTGTACATTCCTATGAACTCCCTCTTCTTAAATGTCTTCCTGTACCATGGTGACATGGTTAGTTCACTCAGCTTCACTTTTGTCCCCACAGGCTGCACGAACCTCAAACCTATTGGACAATTGCAAGGGCTGAGGCTCAACGTTCTCAATTGTTTCATCTATCTTACACCCACCCATCCCTGACCAATGAGCAAATCAGAAGACCCTAACCTATGGAGGCATAAATGTCTAGGTAACTTTCCCCTCCCTGATGCATTGCAGTGTCTGCAGCTCAGTCTCCAGCTCAATGACGCTGAGCTGAAGCTCCTCGAGCCACCGACACTACAGTGTGCTTTCGAACACATTACCTGCTGTGCCATCTTTATAATATGTTAATTAACTTATTATTTTAATTTATAATTAATAAAACCTACTACTCCAATGGGCTTTATTACTGCTAGCAAACCTCACTACTACTAATGAAACCTTACAATTACTAATATAAATTACACAAGTTTTGAAAGATAAATAAGCAAAATCCCCAACACCCAACCAATCACTCACCCATTTCCCTGCTCCCTCATTCCATCATGTTCCCTCACTCATCAAATTCCCAAGTTCACATGCTGTGGCTAGCTGCGCTCAAGTGACGAGCCAGCATAGAGCAATTAAAATCAGGGATGTGTAAGAAAACAAAACAAATAGAGCGTTGGATTCAAGAGTTTGATCAGGAGTGCAATGGAATAGTAAGCCGAGCCTTAAAAAAGACACGAGTAAGGTTTCAGGAGCAGATAAACTGAAGCATGTGCAAAGTTGAGCAATGTCATGAAAGTGGAAATAGGCAATTGAGTGATGGCATGAGTGTGTGACTGTAAGCAGTTTGGGGAGTGCAGAACTTTATGCAGATCATAAATGTCTTAGCCGTATATGGTTCTGGTGAGGAATGTACTAAAGTTAAATTAGAAAAAGGAACAAAGCCAGAGGACATCTTTGAAGAAGCAATATAGATTGATTTAGCATTGCATTATGGTAGAGATTGTGATTCTATCACCAACAATCTGCTGAAAAAAATTACTTGTCCACAGAAATTATAACGTTGCAGAGATTAATGTGAAGCATAATAATTTTCCTTATATTAGACGGCATAACAAAGGGATGCAATTGTAGACAATTGTAACAAGAATAGATAACTAATTGGCTGGATTTTACACCCCCCCCCCCCCGGCATATTTGAAGGCTGGGTGGGCGTGGGGGGGTGGGGAGGGGGGGCCATGAAATAAAGCAAGTTGCCTTCCCACTGCCGTCTCACCTACCCCAGCTTGTCTCCCATAACTATAGGGGCAGGGCAGGCATCAGGCCGCCTGCCCACCCTTAGACTTATTGAGGCCCTAAAGTGGCCAATTAATGCCCACTCAAGGGCCTTGTTCTGCCTCCACTGCTATTGTACATATGGCAGAGGAATGTGGAGGCAAGGAGGGTAGCTTGGCAGCTTTCACTGTGGGGGCTACTGTTTTTATTTATTTATTAGTCACAAATAAGGCTTATATTAACACTGCAATGAAGTTACTGTGAAATTCCCCTAGTCGCCACAGTTTGGCGCCTGTTCGGGTCAATGCACCTAACCAGCACGTCTTTCAGAATGTGGGAGAAAACCGGAGCGCCCGGAGGAAAGCCACACGGACATGGGGAGAATATGCAAACTCCACACAGTGACCCAAACCGGGAATCGAACCCGGGTCCCTGGCACTGTGGACCGTGTCACACCCATCAGGTAGGAAGGGAGGGTATATCTCCTTTCGGGTGCCCCCTGTGCCCATTGGAGGCAGTGCCCCCTGGCCTCCTAAGCTCCTCCCTCTCCCTTTAAGCCTCTTGCTTGGGTCTGCCAGTTATGCCCATCCAAAATCTCAGACTTGGCCTTAAACCAGGGCTTCTTGGGGGACTGTCCGTAGTCCCAGCAGGGGCCACCACTCAGCCCGGGTGCTGTTAGGACTACAGAGCTACCGGCCAATCAGATTGGCTGGCAGCTCTATAGAGCGGAACTGCTGCTCCCAGATTAACATTGCTGTTGGGCAGTTGTGTTTGATATGGGCGACCTGACGGCCTACTTTTCCATCGGGGGAGGACGGGGAGAATACAGCACCCCGTAATATCCAGCCCAAAAAGGTTTACTCTGGTGAGAGCAAAGAAACCTCTGGTGAGAAGTTGGAATTTTAAGTACTCGTCAACCACTGAAGATAAGGGTTAGAGTGTCACTTGGTCTGGTAACAGAGCAGAAGCAAAGTGTGAATCCTCCTTGTCGAGTATAAGCAGGCTAAATTAGAGTAGCACAGGAGCTCCTCAGGATCAGCTGAGTGCCTCTATCAAATTAATTATAATTAAAGCATACTTTTACTAACTGAAACATTTACCAATATCATTTAACTCTGAACTTTAATTGCTCATCTATGCAAACATTTGTGTTTTACAAGTTCTTTCACTGAGCCTATCCTTATTACCACAGAATTATTGGATTTACTTTTATTGTTCGTTAATCAGATGATATATGTTGAGCAAACACACATAACTTTTCAGTGCAAACTAGGCGTTTAGCAGGTCCCTAGAGATACGTAACGAAGACAATATTCTACTGGAGTAGTTCATCTCAATAGTCAGAGTGCATAGGAGTAGAATTAATATTGGTGCAGAGACAGTTATCAATCCAGGTATTTTAGACTCGATTGTGCATGTTAACTGAGGTACTGTACCTGTCATGTTTAGGCAAGTTAGCCACAGAAATAGTACTCAAAATATTCAAAACACATGTACAATAAAAATTATATTCACCATAATTCTTTAACAACTGTTTAAATTCATAAGACCATAAGAAATAGGAACAGGAGGAGACCATTTGGCCTCTCGAACCTGCTCCATCTTTCAATAAGATCATGGCTGATCTGACATTCCTCACGTCCACTTTCCTGCTCTTTCACCGTAGCTCTTGATTCACTTTCTGATCAAAAATCCACCTCAGCCTTAAATATACACAAGGCCTCTGCCCCCACAGCTCTCTGTGGTAAGGAGTTCCAAAGACTCACAACCCTCTGAGAGAAGAAATTCCTCCTCAGCTCAGTCTTAAATTGGTACCCCTTTAATCTGAGACAATGCCCTCTGGTCCTAGACTGGTCCTGGACTCTCCCAAGAGGGGAAACTCAGCACTTACCTTGTCACGCCCCTTAATAATCCTATATGCTTCAATGAGATCACCTCTCAATCTTTTAAATTCCAATGAGTGCTAACTTGCTCAACCTTTCGTCATAAGACAATCCCTCCATACCAGGGATCATCTGAATAAACCTGTGAACCTTCTCTGAACTGCCTCCAATTTAATAATATCTTTCCTTAAATAAGGGGACCAAAACAGCTCACGCTACAGCAGATGTGGTCTCACCAGTACTTTGTACAGTTGCAGCAAGACTTCCCTATTCCTATACTCCAACCCTCTTGAAATAAGGGCCAACATTCTATTAACCTTCTTGATTACCTGCACCTGTGTGCTAGCTTTGTGTTTTGTGCACAAGTAACCCCAAGTCCCTGTGTTGCAGCTTTCTGCAGCTTTTCTCCATTGAATAATACTCTGCTCTTTTGTTCTCCCTTTCAAAATGAACAACTTCACATTTTTCCCCACATGTACTCCATTTGCCAGCTTTTTCCCAGTGACTTAACCTATCAATATTTCTTTGTAAACTCCCTGGAGCTCTGAGACAGCAATGCTAACCACTGTGCCATCATGCCGCCCAGTCCTCTTACTGACAGAAGTCACTTATACTAAGAGGGGGATTCCCTTTTCCATAGCTATTCTCTCAGCCCCATTCTTTGAACACAGCATTTTTTTCAAGTCCCTGAGCCTCCCCAGAAAGCTCAAAACCTTTGAAATACCTTGAAATCCTCTGGAAACCCTTGAAAACACTTGAAGTCCCTTTGAATCCTTTGAAAACATTTATCTTCATTCAATTTCATGCTCCAGAATCTTTAACTAGCCTTTGATGGACAGCTTAATGGTTTTTATACAGCATGCTGGAGCTTTGTTTAGTTATCTTTCCCATCACAGTTGAATGTATCTGAAGTACCCCCCATTGTTCCGAACTGCAATGTTTATAAATATACTTTTTCCGAAAGACAGCTGCAGGGAACTTCAAAACAACTAAGTGCTTTCAGCTCCTCTTTTCGAAAAGCCCAGTGATGACGTGTAAAAAGGAGGTTTTGCATAATAAATGGGTTACTGCCATTCTGGCAGGAACCTGAGCGGGACCAGCAGGGCGGGCCTTGTGAATCGTGGCGGGTTTGCCACCCGGTGGGAATCCAATGTAGCCCCAATGCCCAATTCAGTGGGCTGCCAGGATTTCCACCAATGGCAAACAGGGCTGGTAAATACCCCCCTCCCCCACTGTTTCAAATGCATACCTTATATATGTTTGTTGATTTGTATCCATGAAGGAGACTTGCATTTATATAGCACCTTAACACATATTTCAAAAATGTTTCAATACACAAACTGAATCAACTTTGTGTAGTGACCTACTATGTAAGCAAATGTTGCACCAATTTTGTACACAGTAGAGTCTAATGCTACAGGTGCCAGGCCAGTAGAGGATGAGGTCACAATTATAGTTCTGCTACAGAGAACTCAGATGTTCACTTTAAGGAATCAGCTCCTGAAAATGCTGATGGGTTCATGTCAGGAATACTAGCTGCACTGGGCAGCCTGCCAGTGAGCATTCATGGAATAGCTCAAACAATGGAGGAGTCCAGCTCCAACTCACGTCTGGGTTTCGCAGAGTGTGGAGACTGTTCAATACATCATGGTCAGCTCCATGAACATAACAGTAGCATCCAGAATAATGGAGCCTATGCTGATGCCTCTGACAGCCCAGATGGCTGTTTCCTAGCTTGCAAATCACATCAATCCTGCAATTTGTTTTTGTTCAAAGCCGATGGAGCATTAAGGTGCAGTCCTGGTCGAGTGGCCTTGGTTCCAGGTGATGAGCTGTCCTCTCTTCAGGCGACAGTGCTCGTTTCCAGAAAACCGGTTGCCGAAAGATTGAACTGAAGCCAATCTTCACATACTTTTATATTTATATACAGAATCACACGGTATGGCCAGAACCTTCCAGCTGTCCACACCGGTGGGATCTTCTTCTGGTCCCGCCAATGATGCACCCCTGCTGCGTGTTTCCTGGCAGCCTGGGGTGGGATCAATGGGAAATCCCAGTGACAGTGGCGGGATCTTCTCCGGCCAACCGCGCACGACCTCCTGCCATGGGGAGCCAGAGAATCCCTATAAGCATACACTGCCTAACCCAACAATCACAGTTTTTTTGTCAGAAACCTCTGAAAAGTTCGCAGCTGGGGTTGTCCGTTGCCACTGCAGCGAATGGAGTTCTGGCTGAGTGCTCAATTCTCCATTCTCAATGGCAGCGGGGGCAGATGAATGAGATCAGAGAATCCCGCCCTTGGTCTCTGTCTATTTATAGGATGCTCAAGTGGATGCTCAGTTGATGCTCGCCACCTGCATACAATTAAATACAATTAACAGTTCCTCTTTCCTTAAATAAAAAATGAGCTTCTATGTACAAACCAAAATTTCAAACCAAATTAAATCAAAGGTCTCCATATTCTCTACAAAGCATTACATTGTTTTACAAAAGTAAATGCAATCTGACAGTAGACTGTCTGCATGTACTCATTTAATTTTAGAGATTTCTTTTCTCTCCAGCAGTTTTTTCAAGGCATCAAGGCTAATGCATATCCTTTTCTCACTCCCACTTTTCATGGAGTGTACATTATCTCACATGAATGATTATCTCCAAAACATTCAATGGGCACACTACCTTCAGTAAGCCCCTTCCACATCTCAGATTGAATCCTATCCAGTGCATTGACAAGAGCCAGTGTTTCAGCAACTGAAGTACTTTTCTTAACCTTTCTTATTTTCTTAGCTTCCCATTTTCATCCATCAGAATAGTATGAAACCAACTGCGGCAGAATTCCCATCAGGAAGATTAGCAATACTATAAACAGCTGCTTTCATACTCATTGGCTCACCAAAGAATGGAAACTTAACTGCGAGCTTCTCCAGATTTAAATTTTGGATGCTTTTAAAGGATTCTCTACTTTTAAGATGCTTCATCACAATACTTAACTCCATCACCTCATCTGGTCGCATCCAAGTTTGCAACCAGTTAAACTGACCAAACAAGCTCCACATTTACTCTGTCTGTTCTTGAGATATAATACCATCTTTCTGTGATGTCCAAACAAAATTAAATGGGATGGGAGTAACTTTCTGTAAATAGGATCGTTGATTTAAAGTTATTTCAGGCCTACTTTGCTCAATATCTAAACCAATATTTTTAAAAATCCCAGAATCTTTACTCCCAGATATTTATTATATTATGTTAATATTATATGATGCATACTATTGTCAGGCAGTAAGAGTGGGAGAGATTCCTGGTCAGCTATGCAATGGAAAGAAAATTGAAGCTTTTACTATCGTTCATAGCTCTGGATTATTGCAACATGCATGGAAAAGTGCAGATTCCTTGGGGGGGGGGGGTGGGGGGGGGGGGGGGGGGTGGGGGGGGGGTGGGGTGGGGGGGGGGGGGTGGGGGGGGGGGGTGGGGGCGGGGGGGGGGTGGGGTGGGGGGGGGGGGGTGGGGGGGGTGGGGGGGGGGGGTGGGGGGGGGGGGTGGGGGGGGGTGGGGGGGGGGTGGGGGGGGGTGGGGGGGGGGGTGGGGGGGGGGGTGGGGGGGGGGGTTGGGGGGGGGGGGTGGGGGGGTGGTGGGGGGGGGGGGGGGCGCAGGGGGGAAGGCGGGAGTGG